>NC_137832.1:49401079-49668579 GCF_963921795.1 Nannobrachium achirus | reverse complement strand
TTGCGACCGACAGGTCGCAGTTACTATCAAAACCTCGTCCGTCCGTCCGTCCGTCCGTCCGTCCGTCCGTCCGTCCGTCAGTCAGTCAGTCAGTCAGTCAGTCAGTCAGTCAGTCAGTCAGTCAGTCAGTCAGTCAGTCAGTCAGTCAGTCAGTCAGTCAGTCAGTCAGTCAGTCAGTCAGTCAGTCAGTCAGTCCGTCAGTCAGTCCGTCAGTCCGTCAGTCCGTCAGTCCGTCAGTCCGTCCGTCCGTCCGTCCGTCCGTCCGTCCGTCCGTCCGTCCGTCCGTCCGTCCGTCCGTCCGTCCGTCCGTCCGTCCGTCCGTCCGTCCGTCCGTCCGTCCGTCCGTCCGTCCGTCCGTCCGTCCGTCCGTCAGTCAGTCAGTCAGTCAGTCAGTCAGTCAGTCAGTCAGTCAGTCAGTCAGTCAGTCAGTCAGTCAGTCAGTCAGTCAGTCCGTCCGTCCGTCCGTCCGTCCGTCCGTCCGTCCGTCACGTCACGTCACGTCACGTCACGTCACGTCACGTCACGTCACGTCACGTCACGTCACGTCACGTCACACTTTTCCCCTACTCATATCTCCTCCACCGTTGCCCCGATCCATGCCAAACTTTGCACACACACTCCTTGGCTGCCAAACCACAACACTAATTTCTCACATGGCCCTCCTCTAGCGCCACCATGAGGCCGATTCTTGCCAAACACATTTTTAGACACTGCTCCTACAGATTTTGCCCTAAAATCACGCAAATCGGTACACAGTATCTCTACAGTCATGTCATCAACATGGATCTGTCCCATTTCCCATATTCCCTCCTGATTGCCTACCATTGCCTTCTAAAGTTTGTGTATGTGACCTGACGGTCGCTCATCTCCCGATTAGGGAGTCTTACTGGTTTAATGGCAAAAAGAGATTTCTTACAAAGATGTCCACCACAAGCCAGCATGGTGAAGACCTCTGCACCAGTTGGCTAGCTTTAATTGCAAGAAAGAAAAAAAGCCTTGAGAGCAGAGAGTGCTTAACAGCCATCGACAACTGCGAGTGCCGTCAGTGTATCAAGTGTCCACTAGCAAGACTCTGAATCCCTTCCTGTTGGAAGCAGCTGAGGAAAAGTGTGCAAATTAAATGCCTTAGAAGCTCAAACTACGTATCAAACTAAATGACACCAATATTATAATATAGATAAAGTGGACAAAAACAGATGCAGATAAGGTTATGACCGCAGCGATACGGAGTCATTTAGCTACACTCGCGGCAACGTTTGGGCACTGGAGATGAGGGGGAACAAAGAAAAGTGGAATCGATCAGCGGACAGAGCACTTCAATTACAGAGGGAGATGCACATCGTTGCCTCCGGCTCGATGGCAACCGCTAACTTTCTTTAAACAAGTTGCACATGATGTAATCTGGCGTGGGCATAATTGGTCAATTAGTAGAGGCTTGCTTCCACGTCCAAATAACGCAGAGCAAACAAGACGACCGCCAGGCAAGATGGTCTTTGCATAATTAAGACGATAACGAAAATGAAGCGGCGGAGGGAGAAAGAGAAGGATAGTGGAAAAGGTAGCAGCGAAAGATAGAGAGAGAAATGGGGGGGGAGACGGAGGCATGATGTAAGGGTTGAGAAGGTGCCAGCCCTGTTTGAGCCAAGAGGAACAGCCTTAATTGTTCCTGACCCCCTGGGACCAAAACCACAAACTGGACTTTGAAATGACAGCTTGATAGGATTTGGACTGTGTGTGTGTGTGTGTGTGTGTGTGTGTGTGTGTGTGTGTGTGTGTGTGTGGGGGGGGGGGGGGGGGGTTGTGAAAGGGGGTATAGAGAAATTAGGCTGTGCCTGCTGTTCTCAATGAATCATTACATTTTTGGGAAGGTTTTTTACATAATTGAAGAGCTCGAACCGACCATTAAGTAGAAGGAACGGTCACCGGGGAGGGCAGGGCGGCCATTTTGTGCTAATGTTGTCGGGGACGTTTTTAGATGTGCATCAGCATGTTTGGGGAGAAAAATAATAATGAGTTTGGCCATTGAGGAGTCATTTAGGTTAATGCGCTCACTGGAACCCTGGCCGGGTCCTCATACAAAGCTAACTTAATGGAGGTTTTGTCCGACCACGTTAAATTTAACAACGTATGTGTTGCTACTAGGACAGGTTGGGTGTGGCCCAATTATTGTTGTTGTGCTCTCAAGGGCACACTTCATGGTTTTGTTCCTCATCTCATTGTGTTTCGCTGTTTTGTTGTCTGTCAGACAAGTATGTTTCTAGAGGTAGTGAGTGGTTCTCAATCTATGGGTCCACATTATTTGGGGGTGGAGGGGCCCAGATGACAGTAAGTGACAATTTAAGGACTTTTAAGACATTTTTAATACCTAGAAAAAGGAAATAAAAGGAAAAAAAGGCCATTATCAAAAGTAATAAACAAGGTATACTATAAAACTGGTCAAACATTGGCCAAATTTGTGTGGTTGCCCTCACAGGGTATCCTTCCATTAAATGGTGGTCTTGCGTTACCAAATTTCCTCTTTTACTACTGGTCATCTCATATTCATAAAGCAGCCTACTGGCTTCACTCTCCAGAGTTACCATGGTGAAGGTTGCAGGCACAATCATGTCCCCTAAAATGTATTTTTGGCAGGCTAGCTGCACGCCCAAAATAGCCGATCTACAGTACAGGTTCACAACACGTCAGCTTGTAGATCAGCTATTTTCGGTCTGTGACGCACCCATGATGACTTGTCTTTTAGTTCTACTTGATCTCTTCTCCACTAGTACCTCCCTAACATTTTAGTCTAGTTTTTCATCTGTTGACAAAATTGTCTGTATATTTAGTCACAGTTTTAGTCATCATAGCGTAGTTTTTATTTAATCTTCGTCATTGAAAAAAAGCAGTCGATGAACATTTTTTGTTATAGTTTTAGTCGACAAAATCAACACAGCTTTCCATACTACTTGCTCTTTTAAAGATAATTGAGTAAATGCTGACACGGATACGCTTTCCACTGTGGTGCTACAGGGAATGAGCAGGCTTCACAACACAGTACGAGCGATGTAGCCCTTGTGTTTTATATTAAATTATGACATTTCCTTTCTCATGCTATTTCCATGGACTATAAACATTTTGCCACTGCTGTAGAGTTTAATTCTGTCCCAATGTCAAGGGACTTGGCTCTTATTTCTGCCTCAAGGCTATACACCATAAATTGTGACTGAGGAGCCGTTGAAATAATCTGGTTAAATAAAGATGCAGTAGATAAATATAAATGTGAAAACTGGAAGATGGCTTCTCACAGTGTCATCCACTGAGACGGCTGGACGGAGTGATCAGGTATATTTGCACCATTTTGACTTCCTCCAAAAAGTGTCATCAGTTTCAAGCTGGACTCGGGCAAAAGGCAAAACATTTCCTAATTATTATTATGATTTGTATGTTAAAAAATACAATCTACAAGCTCACAACACCCCACAATGTAAAACATTGACTTCTGCAAAGTGATGTGTGCTGTACTGATTCAATGCATGGACCGACGTCCACATAATGATGTCAAATGCTGAGTGGCCAGAAAAGACATAGGAAACTAGCTGGTCCCAGGTCCCCTGGCAAGAAAGGAATGTCTGCTAATGAGATCTGGAGGATGGAGGGGCTCGGTATGCACACAAACGTGAACACACGCACGCACGCACGCACGCACGCACGCACGCGCTGATGCTGTTGGACCAATCAGTGCAACACTTCTTGTGCATGTTGCCAGAAGGCCAAGGAATTACCTCCATGCATCTCCTTCCATGTACTGCATGTTTTATATGTTTTTGAGCGGTGCTCCTGGAAGGAGCTAAGCTCCAACATCTGGCTTTGTCCAGGCTCTGAAGCATAGTCTACATCTGGCCTACATCTTGGCACAAAGCGCTCAAAGTTTGTTCCACGCCGTCGCCCATGGGTCACATTGGTCAAGCTTTGTGGGACGCTTAATGAAACAAGAAAAGCAGTTCTCTTGTTCTGCACCAGGCAGGATGATTGTACTGTATACTGTACATCTGTAACCCTGATTCATATTTGTGTTGAGGATGTCTTTATTGTGATGTTCCTATTCTATATATCTCTACAAGCTTACAATGCAGTGGCTCAGGGGTAGAGAAACTGTCATTAGAACACAGAGGATTCCCGAAAGGTTCCCAGTTCGGTCCCGGGCTCCCCCAGAGTTAGTGTCGAAGAGTCCTTGAGCAAGACTCTGAACCCCTAGTTGCTCCCGGTGAGCAGGTTGGTGCCTTGCATGGTTTCCTCTGCCATCGGTGTATGAATGTGTGTGTGAATGGGTGAATGTAATGCACAATCTCATCTTGGATAAAGGCGCTTTATAAATGCACCATTTAAGTGCTGTGGGCTTGTTCTGAAGAAAAACCTGGAGAATTGGGTCTTGTGATCAAAATAAGAACATTATAATGGTGCGTGAGAACTACTTC
Source organism: Nannobrachium achirus (assembly GCF_963921795.1). Lineage (NCBI taxonomy): Eukaryota > Metazoa > Chordata > Actinopteri > Myctophiformes > Myctophidae > Nannobrachium > Nannobrachium achirus. The sequence goes on along the minus strand of NC_137832.1, from coordinate 49,664,125 downwards.
TTACGCACCATTATAATGTTGTATGTATTTTAAGTATCTCAAATTTGCCATGGACAAGTCCAAGTCTTGCCACAGACACATTTCGTCCGTGTACGTACAGACACAACATTGATGACCCCTTCATTGTTATCAGACCCGTCTTTGGATCTTTGAGGGATTTGATTCCCTGCACCACGAAAGAGATAAAACAAGTCCACAGGTAGAAAAGTGTGTGTGTGTGTGTGTGTGTGTGTGTGTGCGTGCTTGCGTGCGTGCGTGCGTGCGTGCGTGCGTGTGTGTGTGAAAAGATCCTTGGGTGCCACCTCTGTGCATTTTTGACAACTTTTAATGAGCCTTATGTTTTCCTATTAAACACTGCCGAAAAGACAATTTGGCATCGCCAGGTTCTGTTGGCAGGCCGTGATTCCGCTCTGCGGCATTGAGATCACAGTCAGGTGAGCAACAGACTTGTTAAGGCTGATTAGACAATCTTCAATATTTTAATTAGCTAAGGCAGTAGGCTCAACATGAATTGGCATAATTCTAGGCACAAAGTTGGCAAAGGTTTGCCACACAAACTAGAAAGTTAAGACGGTGTCTCTTCTAGGCTTGGCGTGTGAGTGAGACCAGATGGACAGATACCTTTATTGATCCCACAGGGGAAATTCAGGCACCAGAGACAGCACAGCAGTACAAGTTACATATATAGAATAGGAACATCACAATAAAGACACCCTCAACACAAATATGAATCAGGGTTAGAGATGTACAGTATATACAGTACAATCATCCTGCCTGGTGCAGAACAAGAGACACACTCAATAAATATAACTGACTTAAAAAATTGTTCTAAGTCAAGTAGGTTCACACCGACTATGAAATAAATACAATGGTGAACAACATAGTTATAGTTTTCTTTATAGTTATAGTGCTGCTGAGTGTGAACGGCACTCAACTCAGATGCTGAATAATTAGAACCACATTCCCCCCCCCCCCCCCCCCCGCCAGATCGCAAGTTACTATGAAAAGCTCCACCGGCTGTCTGTCCGTCCCTCACGTCACACTTTTGCCCTACTCTTATCTCCGCCAACGTTGGCCCTATCGATGCCAAACTTTGCACACGCACTCCTTGGATGGCAAATCACAACCCCCTGATATCTCAAATGGCCCTCCTCTAGTGCCACCATCAGGCCGATTTTTGCAAAACACATTTTTGGACACTGCTCCTACAGATTTTTTTGGCCTAAAATCACGCAAAGCGGTACACAGTATCTCTAAAGTCATGTCATCAACATGGATCTGTCCCATTTCCCATATTCCCTCCTGATTGGCTCCGATTGCCTTCTAAAGTTTGTGTAAGTGACTTGACGGTCGCTTATCTCCCGATTAGGGAGTCTTACTGGTTAATTATTTCTTCTGTGTTTAATGTATGTGTAAGCCATTAAAATCACCTCGGTGTTGTACCAAGGTGCCCACCCCACCTCAGTGATACAACTAGATACATAAGTATATATACATTTATATGTACATGTACATATTTTTGTTTATTGCCCGGGCATTTGTCATTGTCTGTCATTGGTTACACAGCCCCAACCCCACACACACACACAGTAAAACGGTGGTATGTGATAAGAAAATAATAGTCTACAAGAAACTAGAACATATTTCAGAATAAGGTTAAATGTTTAATGACCAATTTGGCTGGAAAATGTGATACTCGTAAATTAGTTTACTGCCCGTTGTACTGACTCAACAGATAGTGGCTTTATCTGATGTGACGGTACTTTTTATGTTTTTGTCCTCCACATAATCGCAGTGGTGGAAAAAGTACTTAAGTAAAGAAATGTAGTACTTTTTCCACCACTGCGATTATGTTACCAAAAAATATAAAATGTTTGAAAATAGCAGATCTAGCTTGTAGATCGGCTATAACTAAGCTATTGCTTAGGTATAAAATAGGGCTAAAGTGGTTAATGTATGTTTTATAATATTATAATTTATATCTGCAAAGTAACTAGTAAGTGAAGTGTTCAAATAATTGTAAAAAGTACAATATTTGGATCCAAGATGTAGTGGAGTAGAAGTGAAGTGAAGTATTGGATATTGGAAATACTTGTACAAATACCTCAAACTTGTACTTAAGTACAGTACTTAAGTAAATGTACTTACAGTAGTTACTTTACACCACTGCATAATGGTAGTGAGAGAACACATCGATCTTCCTAAGTGCTACTCTCTCCTCAGTCCACTGTGTGGTGCTTTAGTGCTGCTATGGCAGTCCAGTCCAGATTAATGCTGTGCTAACTAGGGATGATGTCACACAAGGAGCGCTGCCAAAGACCTATCCCTCACAGGAACACAGTTATGATCCAGGGTGTTCATTCGATTCACAAAAGGACCCCCACAGGTTCATTTGTTAAACTCTCCGAGACAGATTTAGCCGTGTAGGCTACAACAGCAGGAGAGGGCTCGCTTCAGGAACCCCAATCCTAAACCACTTGGGCAATAACTGAGGTAGGGAGCCAGCTTCTCTCCCTCCAAAAAAACAAAACCCCAAACAATAATCTTTGGATGTAACTGAAAGTCACAAAAGCACCTCTCTTTGATGAAGCATGCTGCAAAGCCTGCAACCTTGAACTGAAGAGCATGACGGCATTGAAATAATAATAATGGAATAATCCTAACTGATTAGTCTGAGGTCCCAGTCACGGGTCCCAGTTAGGTACATGCGGTCCTTACAAACATTACAACAACATTATTAGAAGCAAGCAGAAGCAGCTCTGGGAATTAAAGGGTGCAGATCAAAAGAACACTAAGTGCCGCAGTAAATAGGAGACAGGGCCCAGGAGGACTTGTACTATTTAAGCTTCTTCTACTCCAGACCTGCTGTATCCCCTACAGGTGTCCTATATTTGTCTCTATGGGGCATAAGTTACTCCACAGAGAGTTACAGAGAAGTTAACCTTGTGAACCATAGCGTGCCTATTTCTGGGCATGTCATAATAGGCGAAAATAGCCGATCTACAATCTGCAATCTTCTACTTGCCATGTGTCGCAATGCAGCGTGTGGTGAGCTTGTAGATCGGCTAAGAGATTTGGTGAAGAGGGGGAAAAAAAGGATAGACCCCTGGAGGAATAAATCAAAACTGGTGATTTTATTGAGTGTGTTATGGCTGCAACTATCCGATTATTCTATCGATTATGTTTTTGCTATATTACAGTGATGTTACTAGGTTTTCAATGTAATGGGTCCCACAGGTGGTCATTCAAATGGGTCCCAGAAAAGTTTTATGAGTCCTCAATACAATGTTTTCGAGCGCCGTGAGCTTGTAGATCGGCTATTTTCAAAATGTTTGCCTATTTCTTATATTTATTTTACAATTTGGCTAATGTTTGAACTTAGAACTAGGATTTCTAAATACACTAGGCTACAGACACCCATTTAATTATATTGATATCACTGGGACCCCAATTTATATTAAATGTTAAAATACTAGAGTACAAATGGAACAGGTCCATTTGGTTTCATTTGTTCACCGAGTTACAGACCCATAAAGTTCTATTTGGTTCCTAACTATCATTTATCTGGGGACCCCCTGGAACTCCCTCAAGGACCCAGGACCCCACTTTGAGAACCACTAGTGAAAATAGTTTTTAGCTGTTCCAGGTTTAACTGATAATAAATCTTTACGGTGTTTATCTTACACAATACATTAAAAAACGAATTAAACTATCTAAACTAATATAGCAACTTAAGTAGAAGAAGTAAATTATTTTAACATGGACTCCAATGGAGGCGCATCCCCGGCCGGGACCCCAGGACCATGACATGAATGAGTCCCTGGGCGACTTGAATGAGTTTTTGATGCGGGATGCGCACGTAATGACATCACTATTGTTCTTTAATACATTCTCATCAATCAACTAAATCAATTAGTCAGATTAATCACTTAAGAGCCATTTTATATTTCGTACAAAAATAGCGATCTACAAAGGACGCCAGTTTGAAAGTGGTTATCTGTTGCAGACCTATTGGACTTCACACTATCGTATTTTAAAGAAATGGAAGGAAAAAAAATAAATGTAAATTTCTTTCCAAAATCTATATATTTTTTATAATCAAAGTTGATATTTTTTATAATCTTAGTTGATATTAATGTTGCAAAATAAGCAACAGAACATTACTGCCAGCGTTCAAGGCTGACTGGCCTATAACCTGTACCTTCCAAATGTTGTGATTTGGCTTCCCTGCCATGTCAAGGCCCTGGCAAACAGAAGGGGCCTTGATACGGTTCCATCAATTCCATTAGCACAGACATACAACGTAGGCTAAACTGTGGCACACAATTGGTAAGATAATGGCGGACAAAATATCTGAATTTGAGTGCCATAATATTCAAATAATGTTTCCTATACAACAAAACCTTTCCATCTGTCCTTTATGTGTGAGCATCTCTCAGATGGGACTGAAATTACGAGTAGTACCAGAGACAACAATGCTGCCATCTCAATTCCATTATGAGGAAAGTAGACGGTTTGTATTTTCAGGACTGTACAAGGCAATGTTGCCAGAGAGAAATAAGCAACCAGGTGTATGAAAACAAGCCCAATAGAAGCGACTATATGCCAATTTCAAACCTATGAAAATTTACAGAAAGCCCATACTTCGCTTATACTGTATATCATGAAAAAGTTTGAGAACCACCGATTTAGAATCGGGTCAATATATTCGAAGACATTTGATCGATAAAATAAAAATAGCAGATCTACAAGTTGGCAGCGTGGCACTCAGTAATGCGCAGTAAACTTGTATATCTGCTATTTATTTTGTTAACAGTTAAAGCATAAAATAATAGTTAAAGTAATAATGCGTTCCAGGTCTTTTAAAGCCTACCTTGTTGCCTCCATCGTGCATGGCCCAACCGCTGCTCTTCAGGCCCAGGGCGGCGCGGGAGCTGCAGGCGTCCAGGCAGGTGACCGGGTGGCCATAGACCGAGTGCAGCGTCCGCGGCTCGTCCTCGGCTGGCCGCAGCAGGTAGACGCTGTCCCCGGCCGCCAGCGCTGCCAGGGGACTCTGCTGCCCCCTGCCTGGCACCAGCACAATGCTTTCAACCTGCCATACATATGGATAGATGATATTAATATATGGATGGACGATATGGACATACACTTTAATGTGACCAAATACCACATGAGTAAAGTTAAATTCAGAAGAACTAAAATATATACATATATTTTAAACGTCTACTCTATACTCTGTCTGTCTGTCTGTCCATCTGTCCGGAGCTAATCTTGCAAACCAATGGACAAATCAGTGTCACATTTATTGTGCACACACAGTCATTTGTTCACATACTGTATGTTATAGAATACTATTTAACTTTAACCCCTTTTCTTTTTTTTATAATAATGGATGGGGCTTGGATTCTCCAAAATTGGGCAGGGATGATGTCATCAGCTAGCCTCTTTATAAGAGTAAGTGAACAGTGGTTTAATCAGTCTGAAACCGAATCAAAATATTGATTCATACAGTACGTCAGAGTTAAGTTATAGACGACTGGCGTCACAGACTGACCACATGAAGTCTGAGATCCACCTGCCGAAGCCACACTGTTATTAGACTTAGTCTTTTTTTTTATCAGGATATGAGAAATGAGGGCCACAGTGGCTCAGGAGATAGAGCCGCTTGGGAAACGAAAGTTTCCCAGTTCGGTCCCGGGCTTCCCCAGATTAACAGTTCTACTGCCAGATTTATTATTTATTTATTGGGGCTGGTGCTAGCAAAAAGCAGCTTACCTTTGCGATGTTATAGAAAAAGATCTATTCATTATTTCCAAACGATTTATTTTTATTTGTATTTATTATATGTGTACTTTAGCCAAGCTGGCGGCAGAGGGCAGCCTTATGCAAAGAATAGATGTGAATTGGGCCACAGAGAACAGCCAGGAACTGAATTGGACATCACTGATGTTTACGTGTGGTGGAGATTTGAAAGCAGCATTACGGGAGATGTTTTTACTGTACACACCCGCGCGACCCCTCAACAGCTTACAGTCATCAGACAAGGTAAAAGAACGAGCGTTCGTATTGGCAACGAGCTGGGGTCAAAATTGGGGTGAACGGGAACGTCCGAAGCGGTAAAAGAGTTAAGTGTTGAAGTGTCCTTGAGCAAGCAATCAATACCTTCTAATTTTTCACTGTTGTTTTTGTTCTGATGATATCTACTGCATAGTACTGTGTTCTATCTGTCTGTCACTCAATGTTATATGAGTTAAAGAAAAGGATCTCAATGGAAATAAGCAACAAGGCTTACCAGGGTCTCCTTTTAGTTGACCTTGTACCAGCGAACTGTACTGTCATGAAACTGTACATTTCCCTATGCAAACCTCTAATAAATACTTCAATCGATGAGCAGGTTGGTATATAAATGTGCCCAATGTGTGAATGTAGTGCACAACATTGTAAAGTGCTATATAAAATGCACCATTTACCATACAGTATGACAATGAACTCTACAAGTCTCTTTGAACCGCCATCACAGACATACAGTACATAGCAAGAGATGTACTGTACTTGAATGCAGATTACACTTACAGTCTTGGGTAAATGGGCCTGGCAGAGGGTCCTCCAGTATCCATGATCGTCAGGGCAGTCCAAGCGAACATCTGGCCCGTCGGCGGAGGCCAGAGAAGGACTGTCTGGGCTGAGGGCCAGAGCCTGGACCCTGCCTGGGCTCTGGTAGTGGTGGATGGGCTGCCCACCGGTCTCTATGCTCCACAGGTCCACACAGCCTACACCCACACAGCAACAAAAAAAGTATAGCCATTTTAGAAATATATAAGCAGAATGGCAACTTCCTTAAACTATGTGCTGGTTCATTTCTACTTTGAAATAATTAACCACTGAAGATCTGCATTGTGATGCAAAGCGTTGTGATTTGAATTTGAAACGGTTTGAATTATTTTGCCTATAATGATAAAAAAACAGAGACGCCAGCTAACCCTAAATAGCATCTAGTGAGTTAGTGGACATGCATCTATTTATTATCTATACATAGAATATGTTAACATATAGTAAGCTAAATCATAGGCATGGCACTAGTAGGAGTTAACAATGGCTGCAAATGGTTGCTAATGAAATTCCAATGTGAAATACGCACAAATGCAACTCCTTGACCGATATGCTGTATGGTATAGATTATATGATCACACTGTATGACATAACATTGTGGTCATACTACCAAGATCATGGCAAGAAGTAACTCATACTTTTACAGACAGTTTAAAAACCTTGTTGTCAGTCAATATACATTAAAGGGGAACACCTATTTTCAATATTGAACTATGTCATTAATATACCTTAGAGGAGTTGTGTGGAAATAAATAAAAAGTTCCCCACCCCTTCTGTGTTGCCTAGGCTAGAACTGGAGGATTGATTTTGGGGTTTGTATTGTAAAGTACACCGAGATGATATCACACCTGTGTACTTTACAATACAAACCCCCAAATCAATCCTCCAGTTCTAGGCAACACAGAAGGGGGGGGGGAATAGGTGGTTCTCCCTTTTAAAACTACATGTTAATCAACAAGCCCTGCTGTTCTTGAGCACTCACCGTCTTCATAAGCCGCTGCGGCCACTGTGCTGTTGACCTGCACACGGCTGACATACGGCCGTGGCTCGCTGCTCCCCGACAGGCTGTTGGTCTTCAGGTAGGTGGCTCCTGAGTCCCAGTGGAGGGTGTCCCACAGCCTCACGTCCCCTGATGTGTATCTGAAACACATGCTTTCATATTACACCAGGTACTTTTGCTCAGCTTGTAGATCGGCTAGAAACAGCTATAAAGTACCTGGTGAACCAAAATATTATTTTCTGCTTCCACAGTTTATTTATTTTATTTTATCCAGCGTTTGATATAAAATAAGATGGATTGTCTGTACTTCTCAACTTGTACATGACTCAACACTGTCCTCTAACACGTCCTAGTCACCCTGAAGAAGGCATAATGTGCCGCAATGCATAGGTGCATTTTTTTATATTCTTGCTATGCATTAGCCCTGAAATAAAGGCTTTTTTAACTTTCCCCCAAGCCAAGAGTGCTTTGGTCTAACTTTTTTTGCATCCATCTTGTCACCTTTGCACCAAAGAGCACCTTGTGTGGAGATTTTTCTACTCTCCTCGACTCTTTCCTGTTGACAGCTATACTTACGCACTCCTCCACTTTCACCAACAAGGCCCCTAACAAGGCCCTAACAATGTCAAACGTGGCAACTCCCTTTCCTACAAACTCCATTACAACTTCCTCCATCATCACACTCTGCATCTTTCCGTGCCCCCTCCTTCTCTCCACTCTTCACCCCAATCAAGGTGCTCCCAGTGGGGGACATGAGACTGTCGCTGCCAGCGTTGACACTTCCACACATCCGTCTCACAAGCGTATCTCTGTGTGTGTATGAGCGTTTGTGTGTGTGTGTGTGTGTGTGTGTGTGTGTGTGTGTGTGTGTGTGTGTGTGTGTTTGACATCTCACGGCTCATCAGGAAGTGAACAATAGGAACAGACACTGTTAATTGGTGGTGTATCGTGTCAGCGCCAACAATGAAAAGGATGCCGACACTGAAGCCAAGACTTGTGCTATGTGCAACAGATCTCTAAACAACAGATTACGAAGTGGAATGAGAGGCGCTCGGGTGGCACAGTGGTAAAGCACCCGCACACCACCACTAAGTCCGGAGGTTCAATTCCACCGCAGTACATCTGGCTTTGTCGAGCGTCGACACCAGGGGTTCCCAAACTTTTTAGGCTCAGAGCACCCCTATAAATAATTATTTATTTCATCCGAGGCACCCCTACATTATATTCATAATTTTCACTCCCAGCACCTTATATTTATGCCATATTTTAATATTACCTTTAGTATAACAGTATGATCTAACCATTTTTTTAATCAGAATTGGTCAATTTCTTGTTAATTATGATCAGATGATCAATCTCCATATAAGGGGAAACATAAGCACATTTTTGCTATTATTACCCGGCATCCACTTTGAAAACCCACTGGCAGGTGAGCCAGTAGTATAGATCTGTACAACAGCAGTGACAACACACATAAATGTGTGTGGACTCAGAGGAATCAATTGGGAAAATGAATAAATCAAAATGTGTAGGAGCAGTGTCCAAAAAAGTGTTTAAAATATCAAATATCTAAATAATGAACAAAGCTAATTAAAATCTGTCCAGACAAAAGTAGACGATACAATGACCAAAGGTTTTTTTGAAAGTGGAACATCCCTCTAAGTCACAAGAATAACTGATGGTGCGATCATCAACACTCCTCCTGCCTCAGAAACAACGTTGCATCATTTTGGAAATATTCAACTGTCACTCAGATGTAAATAACTAATTATCACCATTGCATGCTCACAAGCTGTGACATGGTGTATCAGCCCGTCCAGATTCCTTGGCGCTACACAGCCTAGATCAGCTAACCTTAAATGATACGAACAACGCTGGCTCTGATGAGACTGGCCAGGGCCGTGGTGAATCTAATCAGACCACTCTCTGGAGACCATGCAGATCACTTTCTGAGCAGTCTATTGGGTTCCTGCTGGCCTTCACTATCCATCATTGTCTCGTCCTTGTTGCAGCAAGCTTAATTTGTTTTCTTTGCAATATGCTCTTCCCTCCCTAAACAGCTGCCACTGAGTAGTGCACTTACTAGATGGATGCCAGGTTTGATGTCTACTTGTTATCCTAGTTAACACATTATGTTTTCTTAGCACATGACCGCTTAAGCCCTACAGACTTCGCCGTACGTACGCTAACTAGCTCAAATAGCCAATCTGCTAGTTCACAACAAATCGCTATGTTGTGAACTTGGAGATCTAACACAGGTCAGTTCCTCCTTTTTACCTACTACACCATGACCAAACCTCCAAGGCCCCTTTTCAGTGTTGCCAGGTGTACGATAATTATCGTATTTGTACGATAATTTGACCCTCTGTACAATGTACGATCAATAATTCCAAAAATGCCCAAATGTACGATAATTTCAAAAAGAATTCACTATTGAATGAATTCACTATTTTCCCTGGCTGCTGATTTGGGATCTTGGTTTGGCTTCTCAAAATAAGCCAGGAAATCAGTCAATCTGACCCTAGATCTGTACTTTGAGGATCTGATCTGAGGCATTAAAAACAACGGTTGCATCTTTCCTAATCTGGGTTCCCAGAAGCTTCTCGTTTTCGCCAGCTCCAGGAAGTTGCCTGCCTCCACGCAGCATATCTGATGCATTTTTATCACAGGAGTCTCAAACAAGGTTGTTTCTAACACTAAAGACGAATTTTTTGGTGAAATTACGTTTTTACGCGAGTGATTTCTCTTTTTTGGCTGTGTACGATAGTTTCATGTCAAATGCGATAATTCTAAGCCTCCGGTACGATAATTCATTTTAGTTTAATTTAGTTATTTTTCCCCACCTAATATTGAACCAGTTCAGAGTGTTCCCACTGGCAATGAATAGGTTTTTTTCTTTTTTGGAAAAGGGGCCCAAGTGTCCTAGACTAGACTCTTCTCCCCCTGGTTCCCGATCGAGCTGAGGAATGACCCGCTGCAGATGTTGTTTGTTCACATTATGCAATTATGTAGATAGACATACAGTACTGTTTGCTTGACAACAAATGTGAAGAATGCTATTTGAGAGAGATGCTAGGTTTTATGTCTACCTGGTAAATTACTTTATGCACCACATATCTGGAACAAACTTCTAGAAAGCTGCAGTTCTGCTGCCACTCTTATTTATGTTAAAACACAAAAATCGTTTTCTGTTTGCCACTGCCTTTGATTGAGTAACTTTTCTTTTCTCTGCTGCACTGTAACTGTTAATTTTTACTTATTTTTTTTTATGCATCCTAAAGTAACTTTATAATAATTTTTCCTTTGCTTGATATCTTATTGTTGCCTTGTTGTTGAAATGTGCTATACAAATAACAACTGCCTTGCCTGGTATACAAGATACTTTGTAGTTTTCTTTGCACACTACCTACCGGTATGTGACTATTTACCCTGCCCTTTGTTGACTGTTTTCTTGCAAATTACCCGGATCTTGCACTTCCACTCTGGAGAAGAGTGAATCTGCTAAATTCACTTTAACTTTTAAACTAAAAAAAAATTGCAGATATACCAGCTCACAGCACAGATATCTTGGGGGTCGGCAGCCAATGGACCAATCCCCAATCACATACACACCCATTGTAACAGTTACAATGGGTGTGTATGTGATTGGGGATTGGTCCATTACATATAATTCTAGTGGTCCTTGACATGAAAAGGTTTGAGTACCACTCTGACATAGAAAGGATTTAGAAGACATATATAGAATCGGGTCAAAAATATTCATAGACTTTCTCAACTTTTCAATTGTTTTCTAAAATGTATAGTTAAAGCATAAAATAATGGTTAAAGTAATAATGCATATTAATGCATTCCAGGTCTTAATGGGTTAAATGTGTAATTGTACTCATACTGTATGTCAGTGTGAATGTCAAGCAGGTGTTTGTCTGTAAAACGCTTACCCAGCCAAGACTAAGTTGTCACAGGAGCTGACATCACACAGCACCTTTCCCAGCTCAAACTGAAGCTGGCTGATGGCTCCCACCCGGTTCTATGGAGAAAACGTGTGTAGAGTGATGATTCAGTCACTTCATAGTCGAAGGATACATTTAAAATATCTGGCAGTGGTTAGTGGTTTGGTTAAATAGTCTCTGCCGTGAATGAGATAAATTAACTTGCAACGCTGTGAGTTTGAGCTCACCTTCCAGTTATAGCGCACAGTGTTGTCAGAGTTCCTGCAGTCTCGCAGTGCGCTCTTCCAGCAGAGGAAGTCAGACACACTGGCCTCCCGATGGTAACCTTCCCTCTGGCAAATACGGAACCACAGGACCCCGTCCTCTGCAAGGACTTTCCATGCCTTGCTCACCTGGGACAAGATTGGGATGGGATGACGTGGAAGGTGTGGGGTGTAAGTACATTTACTCAGGTACTGTACTTAAGTACAATTTTGAGTTATTTTTACTTTACTGGAATATTTCCAATTTTCAGTACTTTTACTTCTACTCCACTATAGAGCGGCATCGCAGCGGAAATGTTTTCCTGGTCCCACAAAAAGATCTCCCATTCATTTCCCCCATAGACTTTTACAAAATATTTATTAGAATTATGTTAAGCCTAGAACCAAGCCACCCAGGATGGCAGTGAATCATGACCATAAAACGTTTGAACCGATATAAAAACATATTTTAATATTGAATTATTTGATATACTACATTTAATAAATACCCTTTGTTTAGTGATTTTCAAAATGTTCTTTTCATAGAAACAAAGGTCTCATGTTCATGATTCACTGCCATCCAGGGCTTGGTTCTAGGCTTAACATAATTGTTATAAATATTTCCGTGAAAGTCTATGAGGAAAATGAACAGGAGATGTTTTAGTGGGACCAGTAAACCACGCCCACTGCAATGCTCTATATCTCAGAAGCAAATTTTGAACTTTTTTTCTTCTTCTTTAGGCTGTTCCGCTGTTCCCTTTACTCACCAACTAACTTCATGTCCTCTTTCTCACTACATCCATAAAACCACCTCAGCATCCTTAATTATTTGAAAACTTTAGTTAATAGTTACTTTTTAGATTTTGATTATTATAACAAAACATATTAACCACTTCAGCCCATATATACTTCAGCAATTTTAAAACAGATAATCTCAAGCTCACAATGCATCACTATTTTAACATTTTCATACATCCATACTATAATTAGAGAGAGAGGTCAGTCAGTCACTCAGTCAGTCAGTAGGTCACAAAATGCATTATCTATTCACTCGCTTCAGCGACTGATCTCAAATTTAACATGGCATTGGCCATTAGCATTATACACACGGTGACGGAGCCCGAATTTAATTTTTCCCAAAATTATAGCTATTTATTAGCGTTTCTTCACTCTACAGCTCTACAGCCTGTTGTCAGGGTTACGGTCCGTTCCTCCAGGCCATGGGATCTGTAGCCCCGGGCCCACACACACCTCTCTCACAGTTAGGAATGTTGCAGTCTCTCTCTCTCTCTCTCTCTCTCTCTCTCTCTCTCTCTCTCTCTCTCGCTCTCTCTCTCTCTCTCTCTCTCTGCATGGGTCACGCATGCAACGGGTGATGTGTGTCTCATCTTCCAACGGGTATAGAAAAATTATGTGGAGCAAATACATCCTCATACTTCTATTCACCTAATTTAGCTGTTAAATTATTTGTATCCATCATAAATATACACTCCTCCATGGGCTGCTCCTTACATTATGATGCTCCGACATATTCTCACGCACACACCATGCAGTTACAGTTACTTTCCCCATAACCCACACTCTGCACATATTTTGCAGCACATATATTCGAACGGGTAAGGTCTAGTTATTATACATTTTAGACATTTGATGAAGTAAAAGATTTGAGTACTTTCCCATCACTCACTGACACTGTGTTTAAAGAGAGAGAGAGAGCAGCTTACCTGGGCGCATCGTCCCAATTCTGCACCGTTGAGATATTGGAATATCTTCGCGGCCAACTCATATGGCAGCTCAATATCAAAGAAGGGAATGTCATTAACCTCATTCTGAAACATTAAGCACATTGAAATCGAATGGGTTAATTAATTGTCTTTGTCAAGCCGAAGGCTTATTTTCGCCTCTGTCCGTCCGTCTGTGTGTCCGCGTGTCCGACCTTCCATCTGTGGACAGGAAAGCTAATCTCCGGCACCATTGCCACAATGGCAGCGAAAGCGTATCCACCTGTTTCTGCAGAATTTACTGCAGCATTATTTGCAGGACACTTCCGGCTAACAGCAGACATATAAGCTCACGTTGCGTCGCAGATGCAACTGTTGTGAGCTTGTAGATCACTCTCGGCTGCGGCGCCGTAAGCTGCCTGCACATTCTGCGCAATGCATGATGGGATGTTGGAAAGTTGTGGATAGGCACACACCCTGGGTGCCAACGCAGAACCTCTGACCCTCATTTTTCACATGGGCCTGTTCTAGCACCACAAGGAGGCAGATTTGTGCAAAACGCATTTTTGGATAGTACGCCTACAGATTTTGTCGCAAAAATCATGCAAATTGGCATACAGTATTTCCATAGTCATTAAACGAAACGGGTCTTTCACATTTTTCATATTCCTTCATGATTGGCTTAGATTAGATTCCAAAGTTTCCATAATTGGTCCGTTTTGAACTGACAAAATACCTCAAATCATGAACGCAGACTGAGATTTGCCTGAAATTTTCCATGCACATTGCCACTAGGTTGAGGAACAAATGCCACCCTTTTCACATTGGTCTGTTATAGCGCCACCAGCTGGTAAACTTTTGCAAAAACACATTTTTGGAACAAAATGCCTCAAATCATGCATGCAGTGTCTGATTACAGTGAAAGGCCCAAGAACACATGGCATAAAGCCATGTGTGAAAACGCCACCAGGAGGCCACAATAACCTACCTGACCTGGGTGGCGGAGACCTGTGCTCGGAAGAGCACTGCTTCTAGTTTAACTTTGAGATACCCTTACAAGTCTGTAACTCTGTCTCAGAGTGTAGGCTACAAATTGAACCATTTTACGCACTCTCTCAAGAATTAAATTACCGGTGCTATAAATTTACAGTGCATCGTACCAGGTCTTCAATGAGTTGATCCACCAGCTTCTCGCCTTTGGTCGTCTTCTTCTGTGGCTGCCTCAGCAGAGAGACACTGCTGCAGGCATCTGTCATGTTGTGATACTGCCTCTTCCTCCTGGTCCTCTCCTGCTGGATTCTGTCCAGCAAGGGACTGGTCCTTCCATCCAGCAAGCTGCTGGCGATGGACACATACTGGGGCTGATCTTTGGATTCTCCTGCGCCCTCATAGACTTCTCTACTACCACCACCACGTTCTGAATTGCAGTGGGCAGAACTGCTCTCTTCTGGTTTAGCTGGTTCTGTGGTACAGTAGTAGGAGTCTTCAAAATATCTATTTTTCGGGTCGCCCCGATCCGGCTCACCCACAGACAGAGAGCCCTTTGGAGGAGGAGATAAAGGAACAGGTTCAGGCTCCTGTTTCTTCTTGACAGATAATTCCTGCTTCCAATCCTCCCTGAACGTCGCAAGTTCGTCTGCCATCTTCGCCGAGCATAGCTTTCAAATTAAAATCATTACTGCAACTCCAGGTTTAGGAAAATAGAAAGATCATGATTTAAAAACACATGATAGGTCTATATATCGGGTGTAAGACTGTTGGCTCTCTGTCTCTCTCTGGACATAAACATTCCTTCTCTGTAAACAGTCCGAGAAGGAACACGTCACCGTACATAAGTTCCGCACATTTTAATTCCGCAGCGTTCATTATAGGAAGGTTTTACGCACAGGGCGATTTCTGTCCATAGGCCAGTATTATTAAGTTAATAATGGGGTTATTATTCACTATTACAAACAGAATGCATTATGCATTCTATGTAGTTTGCGTGGCAAATTGTTAACATGTAAAGTGTTGTGCTGTCCATTTAAAAGGATAGCTTATACACGTCCCATTTCACCCTATTAAAACAAAGGCTCACTAGACCAGACGATGCGTTTCAAGAGTTAACGATTGCTTGCCCCTCTCTCTCTCTCTCCCTCTCTCTCTCTCTTTTGGGAGCAGATGATGTAAACCCCACACACACCATGTGACACTTTAATGAATAATACAGTGGAGAGGAGAGGGAATGAGAGAGTGTGAGTGAGCTTAACACAAACACAGTTCAGATTCGATCAGGACAGCAAAGGACGACCATAATAATAATTCCAGGAGAACTAAACTACAGGACAGACTATCCAACAACACAACTGTTGCTTTGTGTTTTTTTGTGGCTGACTGTAGTAAACAAAACAATCATCATCATGTGCTGGCTCCCCAACGAGCAGCCCCTGCTCCTGACAGGCGACACAGCGTGCGCGCAGCAGGGACCCTCGCCGTGCGCCGCCGTCCTGCAGCTTCTCGCTTCACGTCTGAGGAGGATCGGGGACGAGTTGGATAAGAGCTGGACGCCTCGTGGACATCATGGGGACAGTGACAGCGGTGGCTGCAGCAGCAATAATAAGGGACACTTCAGAAACTTCCTATGCGCGGCCATCCACATCACCGTCCTCATCCTGCTGGTGAGACGGCAGTGACACCTGTAGGGCGTCCCGCCGCCACGACACTACGACACTAGCAGCAACAGGTGCATTGATTTCACAGGTAGTGTATTCTTTCCTCCGAAAAATGATGTAAGCCGCTTGTAAGACTTTGTCCATTTTTTTTTTTTTTTATGTCAGCTAGGTGGTATTTACACATTATTGATGGTGGTCATATTTCCAGGAATTGCGATTGATTGATTGATTGATGATTGATGGGAAGAATGTTTTATATTCATTTACTGTATATTACATATCCTAATCCTATGTATAGATGGTGCCTTGAAGACCACGCATGAGGACAGAACATGCACTGATGGGTATGCACGCGCTTCCCACATGGTCCAGACTCCAGACGCGCTGCGTCCGCGGGGCATCAAGGACTGTCTGACCTGGTGCATGGTCGCCTTTTTTGGGGGGACCAACCATGTTTTTCATAAATGGAACTGTGTGCCCGACCATTGTGTGTCAACAGTGTCATGAAGACTACTTACTGTAGGACTATCCATTTGGGGGTGCATGCTTCATAACGCATTATTAACTCCAAACAATCATTGCAGACCCCGGCTGTCTGAGCGATAAAGCTTCCATTTACTGTATCGTAAAGCTTGGTGACACGAGGTTACTGTATCGTAGATTACTACGAGGGTGTCGCTTGCCAAAAAGATCAACGCCGGTTAGCGTGTATCTGTTCTTTTTGGCAAGCGACACCGTTGTACTACGGAGTATAACACGATGAGATCATCCTCCCAGGAGAGTGTATGCAAGGGAAAACTTTAGCCTATCACTGAAATCACCAATGCGACATTATAAATTTATATTTATTAAAATGTGGACATAATCGTAAATAGAACTCGAACATTCAGTTCATTAGACGTCGAACATTATGCAGATTTAATGTTTTTCATTCTTTGTAATTGCATTAATGGCAAATTCCATAGGCCTCCACATTGCACTGTAGGCTACTTTTTACATTTTAAGCTTGAATTGCCTATAGCCTATACTGTACATAACCTGTGAAATCTGTAAATATACCAGTCTGTTTTTCTACAATATTTAGATAGGGACTCCACGGAACCTATGCTTTAAAATACATCTGTTTATTACCCTATTATTATCATCATTATTATTATGCTATTTGGATAATATTTATTTACTTATTTATTTTGGGGTATCAGTCATAAGTAATAAGCTATGCTGTTGTGCTATCCATGGATTCTGAAAATAAGCTGTTTTTATAAAATTGCTAAACTGTTGTGAGCAGTGCACTATAGTTTTTAAAACTGTCTTTTATAAAGTATGTGCTATTTATAATTCTTAGATCTTTCATATGAATTTTGAGTACCGGTAGTCAGGTTAATAAAAAGCTTTTCAGAAATATTTGTTTGTGCTTGCCATTACTATCTGATAGGAAGACTAAAATAAGCTGCTGCCTTGATTCAATAGAAAAGAAGAAATGAGCTTGCAAATACCTGAAATGTTCTTATAAAACACAAATAAAAATGAACAGTGCACTGGAAAATATAAATACATGGCTGCCACTAAAGCTGAAAGAAGAATGCACATAAAGGCTAAATCTACTGTAACCTTTGTTTTCCTTTAACACCAATACAAGTTTTTGTAGTAGTATTTTTCTTGACTTTTTGGCGGTGACCTCAAAGCACTGTTAGTGAGACTTGCATGTTTTTGCCCTGCAGATGACTGCCTTTCCCATGCCATGTCAGCGTCTTTGGCACATATTTTACAACGCTGTAGTGTTTGTCGGGATAAGTTGGTCCATATATGATAGAGAACGAACAAACACGTTTTATTTCTCGCCCGCCGACTTAAAACAAGTTGCATATACCATGCAGCCCTTTTCTTCAATTAGAAATGTTTCTCAGATAGAAAGCTGACATCCAGGTAGTAATAACAACCAACACTAGAGTGCAGATGTTGACAATCTTTTGATAACAATGCACAGGTTTCCTTTTTTCTTCTCTTTTTAATTAACAGATTTTTATATTTGTTGAACATCGCCTTTTTATGTATTGTATGCATGACTTATGAGCAAAACCTCCAGGCTTTCTCCAACCAAAAAGGCACACAGTATCTTTACAGGTCTAGAAAACAGTAATACATAATTCCGTTACTTTTCCAGATCTGCAGCACTGTCTGCATGGCAATGACTGACTGCATCATGATCCATAGTAAGTAATTCTATAGAATCAAAAGCACTGCTTCAGATTTTCAATAGTAGAGTTAAATTCCAAGAAGTTCCATTATAATAAAAAAAAAAAACTAAGCAAAATATTTCACAAAACTTCATCATTCAATGTCTGTAAAAGTAATATTTTGTTAGTAAAGGACTTAAATTACTATTTATAGCTGTAATGTTATGATTCACCTTGTAGGTGAATCATAACATAAGTGTCACTTGTTTCATAAAAATACAACATGCTTGTGGTTGGGTTGGAGGGGTCACTTTCAAGCATGTGATAAAATAAATTGTCCAATTTTGAGCACGACAAGCCATGTCCAAACTTTAACCTTAAAATTGTGCATAGAAAGTTCAGTTGACACTGTGACACTAACAGGCCTACCTACCTACATATCAAATCCTAATGTCAAGTCATATTCCGTAGGTAGAGTATAATGCTTAAAGCTGAAATCCATAACATTTTATAGAGAATAAAATGGTCATTTTGACTAATCTGTATGACGGAGTATGTTGATACAATATAACTAACAACTGTGGTGGTTGTAGGTACGGTCTCCCTGCTATTCAATTGAGAAAGCAAGATCACATGGTCAGGTAGGGACACTAGGTTGACAAGTGCTATTACTTGAAGCTCAAGGCATAATATCCCCTCTGTCCAAACAGGCTTTCCGTGTTAGCTCAGGAGTAGGAATTTTGCCGCTTGCACAGGACACCCAGGTTTGATCTCGAGTAAGTAGGACATAAATGTTACAGATTACAGGTTCAATTTATACTCGTGTCGTGTCACATTCCAAAACGAACCAATCTACAAGTTCATGTGTTGCATCTTGTAGATTGGATATTTTCAAATAAAAGTTCACTTTTTGTATCAATAAACAAATTTCCATGTTGACATTTCACTTTTCTATTGGAAAGTGAAATAAGTATTGATCTAAAATTGCATTATGGGAATACTATGACAAAAACATTTCATTTGAGTCGGAGCCCTGTGTCTCACCATGTTGCTTGTTGACGTTTATGTTGTCAGTTGACGTTGATGAAAAAAGGTGATACGACGTGTATCATCAGGGGTAGGGCTGTCACAATTATTACATAACCGTCAAATTATTTTTCATAATAGTCATAATCGTTTCCATGTTGAAAAATGTTCATACATATTTTTTAAAGTAAAAATATAGTGGAAATAGCAGATCCACAAGCTCACAACGTGTCGCGATACCATGTGTTGTGAGCTTGTAGATCGGCTACTTCCACTATCAATGTTCTTTTTTAAATATAAAGTTGCCAAATATCTCAGTAATTTCTTTGTATATTTAGGTTATGTGTCATATCTATCATGTGCAATTTCAAAGCCTAAAAGCCAAACAGAAATGTAATTGTCAACGACAAAAACACAATTAAATCGTTAATCGCAGTTATTTGAGAGAAAATTCATCGTCATGTCAAATGTCCTAACCGTGACAGCCCTAATCAGGGGCCTACGGAGCAGCAGTGTTAGTAGATCTGGAAGTGTGCAGAGGTGGTGCCATCCTTCCAGCAACGCAGGGTTTCAACGACAGCAGAGCGACACAGCGGGCAGCTTCTCTCCCGGTCCAACCACAGACACAGACAGTCCTCGCAGAACACGTGCTGGGTGGAGGGACAAAAGAAATAACACACATTCTGTTTACCAAGAGCAAGGAAGCATTGTGGACATAATTTGTGTGATCTGTTAAAAATGTTCTGCAGACAGAAATATTTTCAAAAACATTCTCAATAAAATCCTGTGTTCATTTTTTTAAACAAGGTTTGTTTTCTTTTTCTTTTTTTTTAAGACAGACATAACAACAGATACATGACAATACAAATACAAACTGGAATACAATAACTTAGATGACACAACATACAAAAACAACAACAAAAAATTCAAATAAAAGACATACTACTAACACAACATATGAAAGTATTAAATAAATATTAAAATAAGAGCACATATACCAGTAACACCCATTGAGTCCTATGCCACGAGGCCGAACTAATGACTGCAGAGAGTGTGATTACCCTACTCCTGATTATTACGTGAGAAAGATCATAGCCCTTGATATACAGAGTAAATTTCCCCCATATTTTCTCAAACAACTCTTGTTTGTTTTTAACTGTTAATTAATTTAACTGAAAGTCTACGAACCAAATAGACCCTTACAGGTCTGTAACTCAGAAAGTTAAATGAACTGAACATTAAAGACTGGTGCCAGTGTGTGTTGTTGAGACAAACAAGGACTGACGGTATATTGATTGATTTGTTGTTTTGCAGCCCTGCAGAAGAGCATTTTAAACAAAGTATCTGGAACTAACAAGTAGAGCGCCCTTTGTGCATTAGGGAACTGGTTCTCAACTACAAAGATAAATTATAATTAGGTGATATACCCTTACGGGTCTGTAAAGGAGTGTACAAATTGAACCAAATGGACCCATAAGGCTTCCAGAGTTCAATTAACATTGAATATTTTACAGTGTATATTGGGGACCGACAGATCAAATGGGGGTCCGTGGCCTAAAACTGGGGGTCCTTGAAATTAAAAAGGTTGAGAAAGAATCACTGATTTAGGCAGTTCTGACTCCATGGTTACAGATGGAAGTTATGAGAAATACTGTTGCCATGCTTACAGTGGAACAGTTAAAAGCAGGAGCCAATGGAAAATAAGTTCATTATTGTCAAAAGGATGGAAGAAAATTGACAGCAACAACTGGAACCTTCGCCTCTCTGTTGTGGTAACCAACTAAACTATCATAAATCACTAGCTGGCCGGAGAGCAAAGATAGGGGGAGAAACGGTGCAACATGCATTATAAACGCTGTATCCTTAATAGGACTGTAAATGAGTATTGGTAATATGAGACAGACAGTATCCCAGCATATACTGTATATATATATGCTTCTCACACAGGGAAAATGCACCATCTATCTTTCTATGATACTGTAACTTCACAATTTGTCTCATTTAGTCTTTTATTTCTTGGTAGAACTTAATAATGCCACGGGTGAAATTCAGTTTTAGCTTCACCCAGCTGGTGGCAGCTCAGATGGTTATGATGGGGGGGGGGGGGGGGGATTACTGTAGTTATATGCGGGCAGGAAATTGAACCATTAGTATGGTGGATGATGTGGTGAGTTCAACACAACAGTTGACACCCTGAGTTCAATTACAATGTGTGGTCTCAACTCCTTCATCGGTCATTGAGCTTTTCTTACCTGACAGATGAGGGCTACAGGCTCTCTGAAATCAGACTGACAAATAGCACACACGTCTCCCGCCTCGCTGCACTGCTGGCTGCTGGCTCGCACGCCATAACTCTGGAGCAGACAAAACACCAGAGTTGCATGTAATTAACTTCAGCATCGAGCGGGTTGTAAATAATTACATTTATTTTATTTGTAAGAGACCATGTACATTGTTAAACATAAATGTTACGATTTGATGTACTGTACCAGATTTCACTTATACTTTTTTATTCTGCATTCCCTTTGGCAGTTCACAATTAAAACAACACAGCTCAACAAACAATAAAACATAAAAATTAAAAAATTGTATTCTGTATATTGTATACATAATACAAAGTTGCACATCACAAGAAAATGTTCAAGTGTAAAGGCCTTGTCAAATTAAACGTTATTTGCGTACATGAGAGGCCCATGAGATGGTTACAGCTGGCTTTTAGCAGACATTTTAAATTTGGCTTTAAAAGTACAGATGGAACTACAACTCTTCATGTCATCCAGAGTTGTGGTTTTCACAGAGAAAGCTGACTGCCAGAATGCAGTCTGACCAAATGGTACAGTACATTCTCCAGGATGTTCTTGAGGTTTTTTAGTTCACAGAATGAGATCACACTAAGTCACATGTATGGGCATGAAGTGTGGGGCCAAACCATTAAAAATGTTATGAGGCACATAAGGCAGAATACTGAATATAATCTTGGCTTATCAGCCAAATAGCTCCAAAACATTGGAGATAGAATGCAGCGGCTAGATATCACTTCTCATAATGCTAGTTGTTGATGAATTTAGTTGCAATGAAAAACATGCAAGGACGTCATTGCATCTTACCTGAGAGCTGCACAGGATGGTGAGGGCTTTCCGTATAGCAGATACACGACCACAGATATCAAAGGACTGCAAGAAGGGGGGAAAAAAGCTTATCAAGAGGGACAAAACTCTCATACCACAAATCTTTTTTCTAAATTTCAAATTAGTTTTCAACCCAGTGTCTTAGCATCACACACTTGTCAAGTGAAGAATGACAAAAATGCAAATGAGCAGAGAAATTAGATACACGCAAAAAGTATCCCTGATGTAGACTTGAACTGGAGATGTTGTGATTATATTGTTGGTGCTTGAACTGAGAGCATCGCTTTGCCATACATTTTTATAACCTTTACTTATCCATGGAAGGGCTTCTATGGATCATAAACAATCCTTTTCAATGGGCCACAAATTCACTTCCATACACTTACATAATATGTTCAGTACAGCCACATTCATACAGTTACATATATTACCCCGTAGCCTACAGCCGCAACAAGTCATGCTGTGGGCTTGTAGATTTGCTATTTTCACCAAATGTTCTATTGTTGCAGAATGCTCGCCTATGTTTAGTTGTTCATTACTCTGATTGATGCATAATGTGTGTACAAGGCCAGCTACAGAGATGTCATTAAATCATTGTCATTCATCAGATGCACCAAACGGTTTTTCTTACAGATTAGCCAAGAAAATGTTAAACCTTGCTAGTTTTTGTTTCCCATCAAGAAATGATAATGAAATGATAATAATGTTTATCGTCCCCGAAGAACAGATTTGTCTTCAAAAGTCTGTTTGAATACAACAAAACTAACCTTTTACCACTTCAGGGTTCTGTATCTTCACACCGATGGCATGAGGTCGGTAGATCAGTGTCATTTGTTATTGAAAGTGCTAAACTTGTGGCCGAAGTTAAGTGTTATTATACCAGTAAGACTCCCTAATCGGGAGATAAGCGACCGTAGGTGGCTTATCTCCACAAATAGGGCAAAAATGTGTTTTTCCAAAATCTTCCTGATCCATGTTGATGACATGAGTGTAGACATGCTGTGTAGTGATATTTGTGATTTTAGGGCAAAAACTGTAGGAGCAGTGTCCAAAAATGTGTTTTAAAAATGGGCCTGAAGGTGGCGCTAGAATAGGGCCATGTGAGAAATGAGGGGTGGGGTCTCCGCGTTGCCTTGGCGGACGAATAGGTACCGGCCCCGGCTGTCCCGGACGCTCCTAGCCCGAGTTACGGCATTTTATGTGCGCTGCAGTGGCAGGGGGTCCTCCACTGGGGGCGCCACCACTTTTGCATCCGTTCTGGAGCACCAGGAGTCGGTGGTCCCCGGGAATTCCCCGTGAGCAGCCCCGTTGGGGTGGTCATTTGGTCATTTTTGCACATTTGGTCATTTTTTACATCTGGGGGTCCCCCAGGGACCTGGGGGTCCCTGGGACTCCGGGGGTCCTTGGAGGTTGTAGTTTGGCAGGCAAGGAGTGCGTGTGTAAAATCTGGCATGGATCGGGTCAACGGGTGCGGAGATATAAGCAGGGGAAAAGTGTGACGAGCACATTTGGTCATTTTTAACATCTGGGGGTCCCCCAGGGACCCGGGGGTCCCTGGGGCTCCGGGGGTCCTTGGAGGTTGTAGTTTGGCAGTCAAGGAGTGTGTGTGCAAAATGTGGCATGGATGGGGGCAACGGTTGTGGAGATATGAGCAGGGCAAAAGTGTGACTGACGCACAGACAGCCCGTGGAGGTTTTGGTAGTACAATGTGACTGACTGGATCAACTTGCCATAGCTACATTTTACAGACTGGATCAACTTGCAATAGCTACATTTTGCAGTGTCACAATTGCACGTGTATACATTGCAATGTCCATGCTGAAACTATATACAGTAATGTGCACCCCTTCTGTATAGTGCTACTGTATACAAATACAAAAATACCGTCAGACCACACTTGTTTCAATTCTACATGCTTTCACTACACCTCACTATCTGACCTGACCATGGGAGATACCAGACTGCAGAGCAGCATTATTACATGCTCAGTCCAGGACAGGAATGAACTCACCCTACTTAAAGGGATAGTTCGCCACCAAATGAAAAAATGTTCTATCAATTAAGCACCCCATGGAGAATTGAATTCATGTTTTTTTTTGTTTTTTTCATATACCTAAACCAATCATTTTAGGTAACTCTTTGTGCCTCCACAGGGAACAAAGCGTGCTCTTTGTCTGCTTTGTTCAACAACAACAAAAAAAGTTAAAAGTTTAAGTTTGACTGCAGATTGTATAAATAATGAATGCATTAATAAGAGCTTCTGACTAAATACTAACTACATTGGAACACTGGTAATCATTAATTATCTGCATAAGTAACGGTTGACATGCCAATGTTTCACCCGACAGTGACGATATAATAACGTCAGCATAAAGTCGATCTCCAATGGATTGGCAGAGGGTCAAAGGTCACCTTGCAGAGGCTGTAGATGATGATGAGCGAGGCTCCCAGGAAGTAGCTGGAGGACGGGTCATCTCCCATGATGTACTTGTACCACAGCTGGATGGGGACCAGGGCCCGAAACAGCTGGCTCAGCTCTTCAATCAATAGGTAGAATTTACCCTGGGAATGCATGAACGCGCGCGCGCGCGCACACACACACACACACACACACACACACACACACACACACACACACACACACACACACACACACACACACACACACACACACACACACACACACACACACACACACACACACACACACACACACACACACACACACACACACACACACACACAGTAAGTAGAAATCCCACAAGTACAGAGTACAGGCAGCTGTTTCTTCTAGAGGGGGTGTAAATATGCCTGTGACTAGTAAGTACAGGAAACCTGTCAAGTAGCCTACTCAATAATAAAGTAGATTTTCTCTTGATTTGTCTCTCTTGTGAAGATCGGGTTCAATATTTAGTTCAGGGACCATGGGGCAAAGAATGGTTCAGAAGCTGTGTTCACATTCACTCTATTCATTCTGAATAGACTCCAACCTGCTTCCCATCTCTAGTTAGTTACAAACTGTATCTGTAGTACTGGCAGGGCTTCTGTAAAGAAAACAAGAAAAGTTGGGAGAAATCTCAGCCGTTTGAAGAACTCAAAGGTTCTAAACAACGGACACAGCAGCTCCTTTAATACTTAATTAGACCAATATGTATTCAGTCTTTCACCTGACTGCCCACAAAGCACAGAGACCAGGTAGCCTCCAGGTCCTCTTCTATCTAGTCAAGAGTCATGCAGTGGGAAGAGCTTAAAACAGCATGCCTCCAGCCCAAACATGGCCACTGTCCAAGGCTCTGCAGCTTCACAGCAGTACAGGCAATTTCCCCACACTGCAAGGGGAACTGGCAGTGGCGTGTTCCACCTGCTACCCAGTACCCACATCAAGCCTAGCCCTACGGGGGGCTGCCAGTCGCCTTTTAAAAAAGGGCCACCCGTCAACGCAGAGTCAGAAACGAACTTCCGAATAAGTCCCTGCCGCCGCAAAGTACATTAAGTGGAACCGGGGAACGGCTAAAAAGCAAGGAGATGCCCAAAACGAAAGGCAAACTTGATTCCCCGATGGCGCCCGTGGCACCCCAGCTTGCATAATGACTTCCTGGATTCCGGCTGACAAAGATTGATGACTTGTGGGTAAAGAGCCTGAAGCAGCCAGGTTGGTAGCAGAGGCAGACCTCTGCTAGTGGGCAATTCATCTTCCTTATTGTCCCTCTCAACCCTGCATCCCACTGTGCCCATCACGCCCACGCAAAGAAACCTGTCAAATCTAAAGCTTGGAGCCGAGCCAGGGAGTTTGAGTTCACTCTACAGCAGCAGGACCCTACTCTACTGATAGGAGTTTCCTGCTTTGTTCCCTTTCAGCACTGTGACCGAGCTCTCGATCACAGAAAACACACGCGATGCATGCACAAACGCATGTATACATACAGTACACGTCATGTGCTCCTGTTGAGCTATAGCTCACTCAGCTTCAGACACTTGATTAAATCCTACTAAAAAGGTACATACACGAAAATGTTGAGTCTAAATGTAACTCAGAGAGTAAGAATTTACCCTTCGCCTTACTAACATAAAATCAACACAAAGCTGTTCATGAGACCAAACTATTATGAAACAAATATAGTTTTAGCCACAGCACGGCATCAATGTTATTACATAGATACCAATAAATGGATGCCGAGGGAGATCTAAGCAAGCTCCTGCATCTCATCCCTCTCTCTCTCTCTCTCTCTCTCTCTCTGTCTTGGGCCTGACTTTGACTAGCGTGCTATCACTCACGAGACCTAGCGCTGACGGCAGTGTTTACGTTGTGGGATTGTTAGCATGTCCTCGAATGGATGCGGTAATGAGGCTGTTGGCACGACTCTGTACTGTAGGTCCTGGCTTAGGCGAGAGAGCAGTAGTGTGAAGAGCCAGAGCTGAGCCTGTGCACGTCCAACACTGTGTGTGTGTGTGTGTGTGTGTGTGTGTGTGTGTGTGTGTGTGTGTGTGTGTGTGTGTGTGTGTGTGTGTGTGTGTGTGTGTGTGTGTGTGTGGCATGAAAGTAACTAAGTACATTTAGTACTGTACTTAAGTGCAGTTTTAAGGAATTTGTATTTCCAATTTTGAATAATTTTACTCCACTACATCCATCCATCTTCAACCGTTTATCCAGAATCGATCGTGGGGGTAAGAGTTCAAACTGAGATTTCCAGAGTTCCCTATCCTGAGCAACTTCCTCCACTCCCTCCGGGAGTATAACAACTGGCGTTCCCAGGCCATTGTGGAGATATATTACATCTCAGAGGCAAATATTGTACTTGTACTCCACTACAACTATTTGAAAGCTTTAGTTACTAATTACTTTGCAGATATACATTAACGATATTATAAAACATACCACATTAACATGAACCACTTTATAGTCACGTCGACGGATTGTGAGCTTGTAGATCTGCTATTTTCAAATATTTTTGTACTTTTACTTTTGGTACTTTAAGTACATTTTGATGCCAATACTTTCAGACTTTTGCTCAAGTACATTTTGAATTTAATTTCCGGACTTTTACTTTGTCCATCAACATCCGTATTTCTAGTATTTTCTACATTGCAGTATTGATACTTTTAGTTAAGTTAAGTAAAATATGTTAGTACGTTTTCCCCCCACAGTGTCAAAGTGGAGGGTACAGGTAATAGTCCAGCTCAAGGGAGGAGGTATGACCTCACCCATGCTAATGCCCCCCGGGGAAAATGAGCTCAGTCACAGACTGCCTCGGTTCAGATTGGCCTGTTGCTCTGTTTATCAGTGGAAAATTTCATCCAAATAGTCCATGTAGTGCAAACCCCCTCTAAACCCCACACACACACACACACACACACACACACACACACACACACACACACACACACACACACACACACACACACACACACACACACACACACACACACACACACACACACACACACACACACACACACACACACACACACACACACACACACACACACACACACACTTCTAGTGCCATGCAGGTGTAACACCAACCTTGTGTGGCCATAAAACCTAAAATATCCTCACAGCCCCTCACAGTGTGTGTGTGTGTGTGTGTGTGTGTGTGTGTGTGTGTGTGTGTGTCCACCCTAGTACCACATAAAAACATTCTATTGCCTTGGGCCATGGCGATCACAGCACTGATACACAGTCACACGCGTGCACAACATGGTAAGACTCCAAAAAGCTCACCTTAGGCATACAGTACCATTTCAAACCCTATGAATACAAATCAGCCTCACACTGTGGCCCTGTAGCAGTTCCCATTACCGCGGTGCAGTCTCCCAAACTCATTTCGCCATAGTTTCCTTTCCTCTTTGCGTAAGTCCACAAGGTTCTGTCCTCAACAGTGGCAATCACCTGCTCATTACTCAACCACGGGGGCGCCACTATATCACTGCCAGCGTTAACGCTTTGTCAAAATCTCAAGGCGTGTTTTTCAGAATTAAAGGGATATTTCCATTCTTCAAAAAGAATTGGGTCATTTCATCGTCTACTCAGGCTATTGTTTGAAAAAAAAAAAAAAAAGTAATGCTAATAAAAAACAACTGATTATTATTATTATTTTAATGCTATATTATCAATAAAACGGTTGGGGTTTGCCAATTATGTGGCCCACAGGTTGGGAACCACTGGCCTAGTGAAACCTGAGCAAGAGCATGCATGATGGATCGGATCATGTCCTACCCTGGACTTGAAGGCCAGCAGGATCTTGGGCAGGAAGAGGACAAAGCATTTCAGGCTGATGGTGAAGTACTTGAGGACAAAGTCAGTGATGCCCACCGCCCAGATCAGGTCAAAGAAGTCAAAGCTGTTGATGTTGGGCTTTGCAAACATGAGACTGGAAGGACACAAAATATCAACATGTTATGACGTCACTGACGGGTGGAACACTCCAATGTCCAAAATGATTACAGGAAATGTAATAAAAAAAAATAAAAAAAAAGAAACTGTGTTCCAATAGATCCAATATACAGCAGTTTTTTTTTTTGTCACCAGCTCTTGTTAATACTTTTTTTCACTGGTTTAATATTTATAAAATCCACAGACAGACTTAGGTATAGTTCACCCAAATACAAACTTTTCTTCTTTTGCGTGACACTGTCATAAGGTTAAGTAAGTAATAGGGCATGAACTTACAAAGAAAGAAAGAAATTGAATCATGGAGATACAAGGTTTCTGCCCGACTGAGATGACAAACAACACTGAGGTCTTAATGGAAGATGGACAGGATGGGGAGTAACAGAACATAAAACAGAAAACATGGCTGCAAGCAACAGTTACTGTAGTAAAACTACTAGATTTAATTGATTATATTTTAATAAGAGCATCGATTTTGGGGGTACATTTTAAATGTAGATTTTCTTTAGAGCAACAGTAGCAGTTCTACAAGCTCACTCATGGCCATGAGCTTGTAGATTGTCTAGTTTCAGTATTTGTGCGCAACACTGTTGTATGATGAAATATAAAATAGGGCTAAATAAGTGGCTAATCATCGATTTAGTCGATTATAAAAAGAAAAATATATTATTCCGGGTTGATTCATTGATATACCGTACAGCATAATAACTCATTCAAATTCCGGGAAAAGCATCTGTGTAATTTTAGATTTTAGTTAACCTAACAGAAAATATGGCAAAAAGGAATTTAAAAACGAATCAATAAAATTAACACAAAATACTCACAGGACAAGAATAGACATGAACGGGAACACTTCCTAAAAGAAATGGACATGAAAATCAAAAAATGGCAAATTAAAGTAAAAACTAAACCAGGAACATAAAATGTGACAAACAATAAAGATCTAATAACAATACCTGCTTCCACCACTGACTCTACTGTACCTGTTATAAAGCTCCTCTTGACTGAATGTGTAGTTGAGATACACTATGTTCCCTGCAAGGAAAATCATGATCCACAGGGCAGCGAACACGGAGCGCTCCTCCTGAACAAGGACAGGACACAGGTAGTGTTATTATACTGTAGGATGACTTGGAGTTCAGTAGATTTACATCAGAGTTCTCAATGGGCCTGAGGCCCTATCTAGCCCAACTAGTTAGCATACATTTTAGGCCCTTCCCGGCCCGAAAACGTTGGGTAGGGTCAGGTATGGTCGGGTTTGGAAAGAATTTGAGAACTCTTTCACAGATAGTGAAAAAGAGTTAATAGTAATAAAATAATAAAAACATATCTTTAATTTTTTCATTGAGCCCGAGGCCCTGCCTGGCCCGACTAATTAGCATACATTTTAGGCCCTAACCTACCCTAAATGTCGGGTCGGGTTCAGGTACAGTCGGGTTCGGGCAGAAATTGAGAACTCTACTTTACATTCAGTTAACTTTCTTTGTCCATGTGTCCACCAGCTAATGGATTGCAATATTAACCTGCCACTTACAGAATATCACAAGCCAAATTGGAAATTAAAAATGGAATAGTCGATTTTAATGATGCCTGGTCACTAGGGTGGATCTTAAATGACCTTTTTCTGATTTTCTTGAGTCTCACCCCCCAATTATGTTCCAATGTACAAAAAACTGCTTTGGTTAAAATTTGGTTGAATTTCAAGCATATTTAGAGGTAGCTCAATCAAGTCAAAGATTGTACATTTTATTGGTCAAAATCGAATTGCACTGCAGGCACATTTAAGTTATACATTACACATTATTCTTATACTAAGCACAGAAATGATATTTTTTAAGCTTACAAATCTAAACACAAATCTGATTACATGTTTGTCATATGTCAAACCAGAATTAATGTATTGTAGGAAATAGCAAAGCAAAGAATGACAATTTGCAACTTTTCATTTAACGTGCACAATGACATGTCTTTATTGCACACTCTTCAATCATACTCACAACACACAACAAGTACACAGCCCCACTTCCTTGTTTACCCCCAAAACCCCCGAAAGTCACTGCAGTATAGCAATTCAGTAGTTACTGATCAATTAAAGTTTGTTTACGGCTATCGGGATACTTGTGCCGATAGTCCTGCACAATTTGCAGCAAGTATTGGAGTTGGGACTCATCTTTAGTAATGAGACCACAATATTCTTGTATTAGGTCAACCCCACACTCTGCATGATCATTAACAACATTCATCGCCTTCACTACAGCCAGAGCTTCTTGGTAGTCCTCCCTGGGCTCCCACTCAAAGCACCTTGGAAAAAATCTTCAATGTTCTTCCTTGCAATTGTTCCAAGGTCAACAGTAATTCTCTTCATATGCCCCTGTTCACCATAAGTGATTGGAAAACTTTTGGGAAGCAGCTTTAGACACCTCAGCATTTATTGATGAACCGGATACCTCGTTGCTCAAGGTATCCGGTTCAGAGCTCCAGGAGCTACCCATCATGCCCGTTGGATGGCAAAGGTTATTTATTGTATGAAGATCTGGATGTTTCATGGCCAATTCAAACTGACCTTCAGGGAAGAAAAAGCATGCATGGATTTGTGCATTTTTGCAGTTTGCAATTATGTGAAGGCATGGATGATGGCACCTGTTGCTGTCAGCGCTCCACTAAATTACTTGGCAGCTGTTAAAATCGTTGCTGGAATATTCATCAATAAATGCTGAGGTGTCTAAAGCTGCTTCTCAAAAGTGTTCCAATCACTTATGGTATTTTGCTCCAGAGATTGTCGGACTTGCATTGTTTGACAGTCAAGTGAGCGCGCAAACGAAGAGGCTGATGGTGAGAGCCATGAAAGATGGAAATGAAGATCATGAACTGAGAATTACTGTTGACCTTGGAACAATTGCAAGGAAGAACATTGAAGTGCTTTTCAAAATGATGGATCTCCCAGATGACTTCCTTGACGTTGATCCCGATGAGTGGGAGCCCAGGGTAGACTACCAAGAAGCTCTGGCTGTAGTGAAGGCAATGAATGTTGTCAATGATCATGCAGAGCGTGGGGTTGACCTAATACAAGAATATTGTGGTCTCATTACTAAAGATGAGTCCCAACTCCAATACTTGCTGCAAATTGTGCAGAACCATCGGCACAAGTATCCCGATAGCCGTAAACAAACTTTAATTGATCAGTAACTACTGAATTGCTATACTGCAGTGACTTTTGGGGTTTTTGGGGGTAAACAAGGAAGTGGGGCTGTGTGCTTGTTGTGTGTTGTGAGTATGATTGAAGAGTGTGCAATAAAGACATGTCATTGTGCATGTTAAATGAAAAATAGCAATTGTCATTCTTTGCTTTGCTATTTCCTACAATACATTAATTCTGGTTTGACATATGACAAACATGTAATCAGATTTGTGTTTAGATTTGTAAGCTTAAAAAATATAATTTCTGTGCTTAGTATAAGAATAATGTGTAATGTATAACTTAAATGTGCCTGCAGTGCAATTCGATTTTGACCAATAAAATGTACAATCTTTGACTTGATTGAGCTACCTCTAAATATGCTTGAAATTCAACCAAATTTTTTTGTACATTGGAACATAATTGGGGGGTGAGACTCAAGAAAATCTAAAAAAGGTAATTTAAGATCCACCCTACTGGTCACCCGCCAAAGTGCCTGGCTCTGAAGACAACCCCACAGTCAAAATCTAGACGATATTTGGCTGGTGGCATAGTATTAATGTTCACACACAATGTTTAAATTAAATATTGCCATCCACTGTAAAAATGTTATCTTAAGTACAGAGTAAAAGGTTAAAATAAATGTTACTCATCATTACCCGCAAAGAAACCTGGTGTTTAAATGTTGAATTGGCAAAGGCAAACGTGCTGGCCATCCCCACACATACAGCAATACCTGCCAGAGACAGAGAGACATGCAACGCTGTCACTTAACCACAACCAACACTACCACACCACCATCTGCACTTGAAAACTCAACTCAAACATATTCGTAATAGTCTCAATTGTAAAACTCTCTGCAATTAAAGAAAAGAGAAACCTTAGGAAGGATCACAAAAGATGGGACCATCCAGGCCAGATAGGCATGCAATAAAACTAAAACTGTTAAAACATCTGATATATCTGCTTCTTCTTTCAGTGATGTACCATACATATGTTTTTAGATCGGTTGCTATTTTTAATGTCTCATTCCATTGCTACTTTTAACCATGCACCCTATTTTACTCTGCTCATGCTCAACATACTTGACCTGTTTTTCTGTTTCTTTCTTTCTCTAACCCACTCTTTTATGCTTGTAAACGTGTGATGTGACTACTGTAGAGACACATACAGTATATATCTTGAGAGATGGGGAGAGAATGCAGTAAAGATTGTCTGGAACGGGACTCGCGGTGCACTGTCAGGCTACTTTTGAGCTTAGCTGCCCAGACTGCTAGGCCATCGGTACGGGCCAGTAGTTCTGTATAATTAGTACTAGTACAGAACATATCGGTTTACCTTTTTATCAAGAGGCCAATGGGGGAGGTAGTTATCACGTCTCTCTTAGAGAAGTGATCACTCCCCCCCCCCCCTTTTTTTCTCTACTTTGTACATATTGTTTTATACTTGTGATCTTATTGAATGTTTTTTAGTGCTACTTTATATGTTGATGAATTGAATACCTAGAAACCTAATGGAAACAAGACCACAAGGACTTTTTTCATGCAATCCTTTTAGAGAAAGTGTTTTGACTGTACTCGTGCTGTTTTTTCATTTCTGTCTAATAAAATATTCAATGAATCAAACCTAGCTTATGCTGAAAGCAGACTTTGGCCACGAGGATGAGGATAAACGGGAAGCCACGTTGGAGCCATGTGACCACCGCCTTCAGCTCGGACAGGGCCGGGGCCGGCGTGGACGGGTCCTCCTGGCCCTCCTCCCGGGAGGAGCCGTGCCTCTCGGATCCGCTGGACGCCCCCGTGGCCTGCTGCAGGAGGGAGGAGGTGCGGTGCTGCAGGGGCTGGTGGTGGAAGTGGTGGTGGTGGTGGTGCGGCTGCGAGGGCCGGGCGAGGAAGGAGCCGCCCTCGGTGCGATGGGAGCCGCCCTCTTCCCCCGCCCTGGTCGAGGTGGTCATCTGAATGAAGACGTCCGGGGGCGAGCCCAGGACCAGGCCGGCTGCCTGGAAGTTTGCAGAGGAGACAGAGCCGGAGGGGACGCCCACCAGGCCAGAGAAGAGCTGCTGGGGGGAGGTGGACGATTCGGGCTTCAGGCAGTCGAACACGCCTCCCTCATCCAGGCTGCTCTCTGACCCTAGGGTTTGGCTACGACTCCTGTATGGGAGGCATTGAAACCAAACCATTAGACAAGGGATTTATTTTATTTTGTATCAAAATGTGGGGATACCGTGGCGTGCGTGTGTGTGAGTGTCAGTGTGCCTGGCCTGCACAACAGCACCCCTCCCTTAACGTGTGTGTGTGTGTGTGTGTGGTCAGCAAAGGTATTGCAGGCTACATACAGACAGACACACATACACACAAAGCTCCGTATAGGAGTGGTGTGACCACCGTTCAAAAAATTATCAGCTGTGCCAGCTGTGTCCTGTCCCAGCACTATGCTACTAAGCAGATACGCAAGCAGTTTTCATGGGATGTTCAGTAGCTAAATCTGACATTAAAATGTATACATTTCGAGAGAATAGAGTTGACTCACTTTTAGTTTAAGGGTAATTGTTGTATAATCGCAATATTATGATTCTACCATAAGCGCTGCTTACGGAACTTGGCTCCACTTCCTTCCTGCAACAACGCTGTGGTGTCGTTAACCACGGTAATGCACACCCTTGAGTGGAATCGAACTCATGACCTTGATGTCCAAGGCCGGGAGCTCTACCAACTGAGCTACCCGGACACACTTAAGTACAGTACTGGTCATTCGTTCCTGTTCACCCCTGCCTATGTGTGTGATTTCCTCTCCCCACCTTTCTGAGGGCATGCCATCCGTGTTGCTGCTGTGTCTCCTCTGCATGGCACACTGCTCTCATCACCACATGGTCCAGTCCTGCTTTGGTGGTACACACACACACACACACACACACACACACACACGATCCAGGGGATGCACAAACACAAAATAAAAAATGAATAAACACACACACATCAACATTGGGGATACACACACAAATCATCAACAATGTTGGGATGCACGCGCGCGCGCACACACACACACACACACACACACACACACACACACACACACACACACACACACACACACACACACACACACAGACAGACAGACAGAATCATAATGCAATGGGGATGCACAATCACAAAGGAAAAGCATCAACATGACAGGTGCATTGGCTGCACCTGCTATATTACTGCTCTTGTTTTTTTTAATGCATTTTTATACATTATACATATTACAGGTGGTAAAGCTACACATAACCGAAATGTTACCTCAGTCACTAGCCTGCTGCATGTGTCATTATATGGTCAGATATAGTTGGTTAGCTGGAAGCTGTTTGTTCCAGAGATTCGATGCTGTGGGAAATTAATGGGCGAGTCGAGTCTAGTAGATCCTATAGCCCAGAGGGACTGGACGTTACTGATTGGCTAGGTGGTTGCTATGGGTGGTTGTCAGGGAATCAGACGTTGACAATGTTTTTATTTTTTAGAACAATAAATAAAATTGCTTTTTTTTGGTGATTATGCTTGAAAGCAGGATTTAATTGAGAGTTGCTGTAGGTGACATTCACATACCCATTAGATAAGAAAACACCTTTTCCAAAAAGAGTGTTTTTAATTTGAATATGTTCTATGGTTGCCACTTGCCAGACAACCCAGAGGCGACAACTGGGTATGGCAAGCTATGGCAGCTGCCATACTTTGGCTACAGGGGGAAAACTAGAAGCAGTGCTCTTCTGAGCACAGGTTTCCACCAGGCCACACAAATCGGCCTGTTATAGCGCCACCATGAGGCTGATTTAAAAAATGTGGGGCAGAGGTTCTGAATTAGCATCCAGGGAGTGTGTGTGCTCAGTTTGGCAGCGATCGGGCCAACGGCGCCGGAGATTAGCTGGTAACAACCAGGCCACACAAATCGGCCTGTTATAGCGCCACCATGAGGCTGATTTGAAAAATGTGGGGCAGAGGTTCTAGATTGGCATCCAGGGAGTGTGTGTGCTCAGTTTGGCAGCGATCGGGCCAACGGTGACTGAGATTAGCTGCTCACAAACTGCGAGGACGCACGCACGGACGCACGGACGGAGGGGAGAACATACTCTCCCTCAGCCTTCGGCTGGTGGAGACAATAATAAAATGTACTGTAATCGTGCCTGTTGCTAAGGTATGGCAACATGACTGGTGTCTTGCACGCGACACCAGTCATGTTGCCATACCTTAGATTTTTCTGAATTGACGCCGCTGAGACAACCAACTAGCCAATCACACGACCGTCCTCCCGGGCCATGGGCTCAAGAAGATTCGCCGACCAAAACAAAAAAAAAAAAAAAAACAAGATGCCAGATCTTCCTGCGTGACGTCACCACACAGCCCGTCCACCAATCAGCGAGCCTCCTCCCATCACAACACATCCGTGTTTGCAGTCTGTTTTGATGGTGGATGTCACAGCTTCACAGCAGCAGCAGGACTATAACCCCAAACCAAGCCGCTCGCTTCACACTACCTACGCTGGGACTCCTATACGTGTTCATTGTGGGGAAGAGAAGAGCATTTGATCAGCAAAAACAAAAAACTGTGTTTAAAAAATGTATCCCATGGACGCCTGCGACGTGAGACAACTACTAGCGGTGCCAGGCCAGCTAGCTAGTGGGCTAACAAAGCAGC
The DNA here is from genome assembly GCF_963921795.1 of Nannobrachium achirus. Taxonomy (NCBI): domain Eukaryota; kingdom Metazoa; phylum Chordata; class Actinopteri; order Myctophiformes; family Myctophidae; genus Nannobrachium; species Nannobrachium achirus. The sequence goes on along the minus strand of NC_137832.1, from coordinate 49,627,388 downwards.
CCTTTTGAGGTTGACAACCCGTTAGCTTGCTCCCATTATCTATCTGTTCTGACCCGTGCATGTCCAAGAGAGTCATATGTTGATTTCATGTCTGTAGCTGCACTCCAACGCGTCTCACACGGTCACAGACAGGCGTGATCTGCTTAGCCAGCTGCTAGTGTACGCGTGCAAAATGGGTTAGCTGTCGCCTGTCAGTAGCAGTGGGACTGGAATGCATTCTCCTCTTCTTTGCGTCTGGGAGTCATCTTTATAGTGTTTTAACATAGACAGCTGGCCTCTGGATTGCTTGGGTCGTCCGAGGAGTTGACATTATTTATTTTGGAGTATAGACTATTGTCAGACAGTATTGCATATTCCCAGAGCGCCCAGACAGACCTAATAGAAGGTTGGACTGAGAGCTCACAGGCAAGCATCCCCAATAGGAAAAACATGCCATGATGGTTCTACGCCGATTACTGAGAAAGCGCTGGGTCCTGGGTGTAGTCTTTGGACTTTCCCTCATCTACTTCCTCACCAGCACACTCAAACAGGTACTGGAACCAATGTTGCCCCCGGACCGTGCCTAGGGTTGGGATCCTTTTGGACTTAAACGATTCCTATTCAAGGTTACAAATGGACCCTTACGGGTCTGTAACTCTTGACAGTGTGGAAGGGTCCACTTGGTTCAACATCCATTTGTACACTCTCAAGAGTTCATGGTGAATCATGAAATGTAAAAGTTGTACTATAGCACAGTGTTTCTCAAAGTGGATTCCAGGGACTCTGTGGGTTCCTTTAGGGGGGGTCTAAATTGACCCATACAAGTCTGTAACTCTGACAGTGTACAAATGTGATTTGTACATTATCAGAGTTAATGTGAGACCTTGAAATGTAAAGGTTTGAGAACCACTGCTATAGCAGTGTGATAAAAAACCTGGTTCCAAATCCTTCCTCCGGATCCCAACCCTAGCCGTGCCGTGGTAAACCTCTCACAGCCTGTCTCAGAGCTATATGTGTGATCCATGCCATGCGTTAGGTTAGAATCATTTGCCGTTGTGTGTGTTTTGCGCAGGAGGAGCGAACCATACGGGACCGCAACCTCCTGGAGGTGAGGGATCCGGACCACCGCATCCCGTGGAAGGTCCGCTTCAACCTGGGCAACAGCAGCCGGCAGATCACTCAGTGCAGGAACTCCATCCAGGGCAAGACGCTGCTCACGGATGAACTCGGTAAGCACTGAGATAGGCCACATATTGTTCATATAGGAAGATACACAATCCCAAATGGAGCCACTGGAGGCGAAATGGTACACAAATCCTACAAATGTGTCTCTTAAGTGCTAGATCCCACGAGAGTGTGTTGCTGGGACAGAGAAAAGTCCATTATACAGCTGAGAAGCTGTGTTAACTTTCATTCTCCCATTGGAATGAATAGACTCCAACCTGCTTCCCATCTCCTAAAAAGGCGTCTGCCCACTTCACACAGATACGGGAAAACCGGAGATGGCATGTCTTGCTATTTCCGTCTTGGGACGGGCCTGGAATGACGTCCTGGTTCTACCATACAGATATATGTTAGCCTGGCAATCAGTGGCATGGCCAGACTAACTAATATATCTGGGTCAGTGGTTCCCAGACTTTTTTATGTCATGGACCCCCAAATTAATATTTATTTGGCTGCGGAACTTCTTCTGAAAGGAGTTTGTGCCAGGGACATTCATACACGATTTGTGTTGTGAAAAATGTTTAAAAACATTATTATTATATGTCTCTGCTGTCGGACAGCAATCTGGGAACCCATCATCAAAGAAAGGGCGACGCCCACTTGGTCTGTCTCTTCCATCATAGACTCTGTCTCGAGAGATTGGTCGGACAGAAACCAGCTAACTCTAAAATGTTCATTTCTCAGGAAATGAAAAAAAAAACACAACATCCAGACCCAAGTGGGTCATTTAAGTTCATTTAAAGTACCAAAAGTAGAAGTACAAATTGTTTGAAAATGGCAGATTTCCGTTCTTATTTTTGAGCGGTGGTCACACCGTCTCCATAGCGTGGCCGTGTGTGTATCCGTGTGTGTGTGTGTGTGTCTGTCTGTCTGTATGTAGCCTGTGGTGTATGTAGCCTGCTATACCTTTTTTGACCACACATGTTAAGGGAGGGGCGCTGTTGTTCAGGCCAGGCCAGGCACACTCACACTCACATTCACACACACAAATACACACACACGCACGCACGCACACACACACAGCCTCCACCGCTCAGTTCACACAAGTGTGATTTTTTAACCAACACACAGATGTAAAGGGTGTTCAGTAGCACTGATTCATGAATAGGGGGGAAAAATCAATAACCTGAAAGATTTAGTTAGCTGGTTTCTGCCAGACAGTGACAATATGATATATATTTCATTTGTATCTTGAGAGCCACTGATCTGGGTCATTGTCAACGATTCACAGGTTATGTCTGCGAGAGGAAGGACTTGCTGGTGAATGGCTGCTGTAACGTGAACGCTCCCAGCTCCAGGCAGTACATCTGTAAAAGCTGCCTTGCCAACGGCTGCTGCAACATCTACGAGTACTGTGTGTCTTGCTGCCTCCAACCTGACAAGGTAGTTCTACAGCAGGGGTTTAACTGGGGACCCCCCACCCTGGCGAGCACTAAGAGTTGAGGCATTACATTTTGTACAACACGGTTCTATTTTGAAAATAGACGATCTACATGCTCACAACGCCTCGCGTTGCGAGACGTTGTGAGCATGTAGATCTGCTATATTCACAATTTCTGCCTCTAATATTTGACAATTTGGCCAACGTTTAATTTGTCTTTTTAGAGCTATTAAAAAGCTTAAATTGTCAATTTAGAAATGTGCATATTGCCTCTATACACTTAAACTTTATGTTGGTTTGTTCACTGTTGAGAGAGAAAACAATGTTGCACATTAAGTTAATCATCTGGGGACCCCCCAAAATCATTTGGGGACCCCCTGGGGGTCCCGACTCACAGGTTGAGAACCACTGTTCTACAGCATTGTTTCCCAAACAGTGGGTCGGTACCCATGTTTGGGTCATGAGTGAATGAATACCTATTTATTTTGTGTTTCCTACATTTTGTTTTGAATTATTTAATTTTTTATGAATACAAAAACTACTTCCATATAATAATTCCATGAATTAGAAAACAATGTTTAAGAAGTAGTGAAAATAGCAGATCTACAAGCTCATAATATGGTGCAAAGTGACGCGTTTTGAGCATGTAGATCTGCTGTTTTCACAAGTGTGAGTCCCGGACGTTTAATTTCTCTTTTGAGTCTTGAGCTAAAAAGTTTGGGAACCTCTGGTCTACAAATGCTGGGACTCTGCTCAGGGAACTTCTGCAGTTCCTTCCTGTATACTGCATCTGTAGCACTGTGAAATCCTGAGTGTTAGTTTAACTCTGAGAGTGAACCAGTTGTACACTCTTGGAGTGAAATCAACACTTTTTTACTGTGTAACCAGATGCATTTTCGCACAGTTCCTTGAGACATTGCAAGTGCAACTGCTGTGTGCTTGCTTATCTTTTACCATGTAAACGATGAGATTTGACTCAAATCTGCTCTAAACACTTTCACCTAAAAACGTCACAGGGCGGTGGGTGGCTTTATAGCATGGAAGCCCACAGAGTCAATCACAGATTGAAATCAGGTCATGTGCGTAGATTTCACACGTCACAGGCCTCGTTCTTATCTCTGTTCCTCTTCCTCAGCAACCGCTGCTGGAGCGCTTCCTGAACCGCGCTGCTGAGGGCTTCCAGAACCTCTTCACCGCAGTGGAGGACCACTTTGAACTGTGCCTGGCCAAGTGTAGGACCTCCTCACAAGTAGGTGTATAGAGAAAGAGAGGTCAGCTGTGACGTCTCAGATCAAATCAGTGGTGTAAAGTAACTAAGTACATTTGCTTGTACTAAAAGTACCTCAAAACTCTACTCAAAGTACCTATGAGAGTGGATTCCCCATTCCACCAATGTATTTCAATGGTATGAAGCGGTTTCATGCCAGTAGAGGTTTTCTGTGTGCCACGCAGACCTTGCGTTTATGCTGGAGCAGATGAATTCTCCACGCGGCATAGCTCAGGAGCAGATGAATTCTCCACGCAGATTCTAGTTTTCCCCTCTGTCCAATCGGGTGGGTCGGTGCTGGATACGGGGAGGGTCCTGGAAGTGAGTGACAGGTGTGTCCCAGGCTTTGGGATAAAATGCGCTCTGTGCGTTTTTAGTCAGCCGCGCACAAAAAGAGTTTATCAGCTGGCAACCATACTTTGGTGTGACCGCAGCCTTAGTACAGTTTTGAGGTACTTTAACTTTACTCCAGTATTTCCAATTTTCAATACTTTTACTTCTACTCCACTACATATCAAATATTGTATTTTTACTCCTCTACAAGCTATTTTCAAACAATTTGAACTTTTACTTTGGTACTTTAAGTATATTTTGATACCAATACTTTCGTACTTTTATTCAAATTTTGAGTTATGGACTTTTACTTTTAACAGAGTATTTCTACATTGCAGTATTGAGACTTTTACATTTAAGTTGATGATTCATTGTCAGACAAATCATTGCCATTAACAATTTAATTGTGTTTTTGGTATTGAACAAAGATATGAATTAAATGTTCGTTTCTGTTTGCCATCAAAAATATAAAATACAAAATTGTGCGGGCATGTATGACAAATAACTAAGAAATGACTTGACATATTTAATAATCTTATAAAAAAAAATAAAAAAAACGTAAAAATGGTGGAAATGGCCGATCTACAAGCTTACAACTTGTAAGTATTCCCATCCTTTCTCTTTCAGAGTGTTCAACATGAAAACACCTATCGAAATCCTCAGGCAAAGTACTGCTATGGAGAAAGCCCTCCAGAACTCCTTCCTATATGAATGTTTGCTATCCTATCACACTAAGGAAGTACAAGAGAAACAGTGGTCCTGGAGGGCACACGTCGGAACACTAATGGCGCCTGGAGAAAAAAACTAAAAGACAACAAAGCCCTCTCCACCTCTGTCTGAATTGCTATTTTGGACAATCTTGAATTGCAGTGACATATATTTAAGGATGGATAACCACGCCTCCAATAGCAACCTCAGAATGGACAAAATGCTGTATGTGACTTTGTTATTTACACTTCATAAGTGCATAGAAATGCTTCATAACTTCATCCGTGATGATCATCAGGTCTACATTAGCAGGCAGCTCATCCAATGGAATTATCTTCATACAAACCACCATGTAATAGGCTTCATTTTAACCCCGGACATAAGGCAATAATGTTTTATGTATCGTTGGGTATTTTTAAACTGCAAAAGAATGTATCATAACTTATGTGTGTAGCGCATGCATATGGAATAGCTATTTAATAAAAGTAACTGTGAAATTAATTGGCTCATAATTTATGCTTTTAATTGTTTTCAAGACAGTATTTGCTACATTTTGAGATTTCAGTGGATATTCTCATTATCATGAGTGAATGTAACTAGAAATGTAAAATAAATATACAATTTGCTTTAATTAAACTAATTCCAACCAGATTCAAAAGCCTTTGTTTTGCAAAACTGAGTTTAAATTACAATTTTAGGTACTGTACAGTATTCAGACTGTTCAGACAATTTTGAGCAGCAAACCCTACCTTTCAGTAGCTTTAACAGAGATTATGTTTTAGAAAACTGATGTGGTAATATAAAGGCAATAGACATTTGAAAAATAACTAAGTCCAAGGCCAAAACCGCACCAATACAACCGGTCGCAACTCCATGTAACGCAACAGTATGAATGCCATGTTGCACCAATGCAACTCCTTGCAACTACCATTGCGGATGCAAGTAGTTGCTCAGATCAGTAGCAGTAATACTAGGATAAATCAAAAGACAACATTGAAATATGTCTTTATCAAGTCAAACTGAAAATAATTTACTATATTAATAGCTATAACATTGTTTCCCAAATATGGTTGCATTACGGGTTGTGGAGTTTTTTATTTTTTTTACCTTAACTACTTTTTTTTATATGTGTGTGTGTGTGTGTACATATATTTATATAGATATATAAATTTGGTGTTGGGGGAGACACCAAATTTCTATTTTGGGTCTCGAGCTGAACATTTTGGGGAACTCATGATCCTACCTACAGGATCATGAAACCTTTTATCACTGAATTTGAATTGAAAATGTAATAAAGACCGCGCACGCATCAGTCTTGGTTGCAGTGCAGCCGTTTCCCTTGCATTGATGTGACAGAGATTGACAGCCTTATCTGCCTTACTGTGCACTGTCCATCTGTCCACAAATTGCAATATGGACTATAGTGATTGGAGTCCGAACCGTTGGCTCCCTAAAGATGATTCTTATCAGCATTTCATACCTCAGGCAAAGTAAACCAATCACAGGGGAAGGATGGCCGGAGCAGAACAATTAATCATTCTGAAGGCACAGAAAACAAACTGTGTATTGTAATTAGGAAATGTATTAGAAATCCTTCTAGTTTTTGCCTCTTTGGCAAGTTGATTAATTACGGTCACTTGAGAGCAGCTTGTTGTCACTAAATAAACTATTAAATCAGCAAAGCCATGGTTCATATTGTCAGTTTACAGGCTGTGTAAGAATAAAGCATGTTGAATCTCTATTGCATGAAGAACGGGATGAAGAATTCGTTATTCAATATTATATAATTTATTTTTGATATAAAATAATAAGCAGAAAATGTATAATGCTAATAGAAAAAAAAAAACATGTAAATCCAAAGCAATACATGATGAAACTGAATGTTATGATGTGGAAAAGATCAATCAATTATACATTTTGATTTCAAAACAATGCAGTAGAGAAGCGGTGTAGATCACTGGCTTATTAAAATGCTATTTATGTTTACATAGATAAACTGCCACAAACAATATCCATGTCTGCGTAACACATTGCATTAAAGTTTGCAGCAGACTTACAGAAGATAACCACTCCCCTCAAAGTATTTAACAAGAGCCGGCTTGTTATGCGTGCGATGTTTCATATTGGCTGCTCTGACCTTTGACTTTTTAGCCGGAATCTCGTGCTGCAGCCAGGCCAGGTAGTCCCTAGATGCCACCAATAGCGTGTGTCCCCACTGTTTTTTCTCAAAGGTGTGATCCGGCATATTGGGTCTGGGCGGTCTTGTGGAGCACTCCCCTCCAAGGACTCCCTTCAGACAGGCAGAGAGGCTTTTCACCCTTCTGATAGCCTCTTTTAGCTTATCATGAAGGCGGTTGGCATGGGGGTTTATGTTGTCCCGCTGGTCCTTCAGGATTTCGTCCAGGGCTTGGGTCATGAACAGCAGGCTACACTGAATCTCTGACCCGGTCCGAGATGAGTTCTTTGGGGTGCGGAGCTCAGGAAAGCCTGGGGACCATGGAGGGAGGTCGTTTCCGTTCCATTTATTCTGGAAGGGACGAGAAAAAGTGTAAATTAATTAGAATTTGATTCAATTAATCTGCCGAAGATATAGGGCCAAAACCCAAATGCCATTATTACTGTATACCGTCATTCTTTAATTATTCACCCACTCCTTAACTATAAAAAAATATACATATATATTAGGTACAATCGAATCATGTCCTTCTCATAGAATATTTTAGCCTGACACTCAGCCTGAATTGACATTTCGTTTCAAATTTAAAGGGGTGTGGCTAGCGATTCAGGGTCTGGAACTAGGCTAAGAATATTTAGCATTCAATATGGATTATTATTAGTCGAAGAAATCTTTGCACCCTAAAAACAACCAAGGATTAGGTCATTCAAGAATTGTTATTTTGTATTGTTGGCCAATAAAAACCAAACGATAAAACACCCCAAAAGATATTTCAGTCTACATGAATAAAAACAACACAATTGTTTTTAGAAATACAGTAAGTAAATGTAAGCCTTATTCTGCTGAAATGGGTAAAAGAATAGCTTTAAAACACCATGAGATGAAGTCTAATTAAGGCAAAGGCAACGTTGTGTTAATAAGGCAAATATTACTTACAAAGAGAGTCAAAGTCTGATCGACAATAGTTGCAGATAGAAATGTCAACTCTTTGGGCCTGCAGTCACCACCGATGGAAGGACGTCTCAAAGAAGGGGAGGCATCCAAGCTCTGTCTCACAATCATCACCCAGAAAAAGGTCACCTTGAGAGATCCTGAGGATATGTGAGCACAGTTACAATGCTTGCAATGCTCACCTTTCAAACTTGAATTTGAAAATTGAGTGTGCCGCTCTGAAAGCACACAGATAGTATTAGTAACCCTTTATTGGTAAAGTTTCAAAGATATGGTCGGCTGTTATGAAGACGTTTTTTGATGAATGGTTGAAAGTAAATGATGAACCAAGGATAGTTAACTGTACCTGCATTGTACTTCATTCTGAAAGACGAGTGCACAGTTGTCAAATAGTTTTAGCAATGTCAGATAACTTATGCAGTGTGTAACTATATCGAAATCACACAAGATGCATTTATATGTTGAGAAAGACTCATAGAGGAGGTGTCTCAAATAATGACTTCCTTCTTCTAAATTACTGCATCCTTTGGTTAAAAAAAACCCCCACACACTTCAAAGTGATAAAGATCAAATGATTATCTATGACTACTTGCACGTCATTTCTCAAATCAAATAATTACCACCGCAGCGTCGCACAGATCTACAAGCACGGAGCTTGTAGATCTGCTATTTTCACTAGTTTAGGTTCCGGACAAACGTAAAATGTCTCTTTTGGGTCTTAAGCTAAAATGTTTGGGAACCACTGGAGTATGATGTTCGCAGGTAACATTGTGATATGTAGTGAGAGCAGGGAACAGGTTGAAGAGAGTCTGGAGAGAAGAGGAATGCAAGTCAGCAGGAGTAAGACAGAACATGCGTGCATGAACAAGAGGGAGGACAGTGGAACGGTGAGGAGGATACAAGGAGGAGAGGTGGCAAAGGTGAAGTTTAAAATACCCGAGGTTAACTATCCAAAGCAATGGGGAGTGTAGAACCAAGAGTGAAAGAGAAGATGTGTATGAGACCAGGCCATGCTGTATGGCTTGGAAACGGTGGCACTGACGAAAAGACAAAACGCGGAGCTGGAGGTGGCAGATATTGAAGATGCTACGATTGTCATCAGGAGTGAGAAGGAGGGACAAGATCAGAAATTACTACATTAGAGGGTCAGCCAATAGGTTAGGATGTTTGTGGATAATGCAAGAGAGGTGAGGGTGAGCTGGCTTTAACATGTGAAAGGATGGATACACATACTGTACACTACACCATAATAATAATAATACATTTTATGTATACACTGTAGTGCTTTACGAAGTACTACAAAAAATAGAGGGAATATGTTTGGTGCTTAGTGGTCCATTTTGGCAAAGTTGTGGAGCAGTGGTTCTCAAACATTTTCATGTCAAGGACCCTCAAAAATATGTGTAATTGGCTGCTGAGCAGTGCGGACCTGTGTTAAACAAGTCACATTCACATTTCTTCCAGGTCCCTGAACCCCACTTTGAGAACCACTAAAGCATACAGTATTGGCTATACAGTACTTAATTTGTATACAAAGTTCCCTCTCATCAAATCTACTATTCCAGAAAGTTTCAGGAAATTGAAAAAAAGCTGAGGGAAGAATAATATAAACACAATAACGTTTCAACCCCGTCGACCCAGAAGGAATGAGAAGTCATAATCTTTGCTGGCTGCGAGATAATTCTCAGAACATTTGTCTTACATATTATTACTGGTAAAAAATAAAACGTTTGCTGAATCTTTGTACTGTAGGTCAAAGTGCATCAGATGAGATTAATCTAGCATGATGTCAATGGAAACATCTTCATTTGATCATATTATCTCAGCCACATTACTGTGGTTGCTTCATCATAACACTCTGGCATCATACTTCCTGTGTGTAGATGAAACACTAACCACAATATCCTTACAACCCTAGGTTTAGAGTAGGGTACTGTAGTGTAGGTCATAAGGTTATCCAATAGAATGTTACGTACGTACAGTCGTCAATCTATTTGCATGGTCACTTGGTCAGGCATTGCACATTAGAACGGGGTAATAAAAAGGTGAAAGGTTCATACCACAGAAAGCAGATTTGTACAGTTATGATCAAATCAGCAAATAATTGTGCAACATCTGTTTATTCACAAAAAATGAGGTCAGTAGAGCACAGACCTGCACCAAGGTGTTGTACTGCTTATGTCATAATCTTCTTTTGGACAACATAATGTCATGATGGTTCCGTGAGTTAATGAGTTCTTTCTGGGCCCATGACAAACCGTTTTTGTAAGTAGTACGTGGTGTCATGATAATCAGTTCAGAGGCTGCTTCAAGTTCCGACATGTTCACATCATGGAGGGACCTCACCTGGAATTCCCTATGGACCGTGGGAGATTTTAGACTTTTAGGTCATTGGGCTGTGGCTGTTAGCCACTCTGCAGCACAGGGCCAAAGATCTTAAGGCCGTAGGATCTACAGCTGAGAGCATCCTGACTGAATGCATCACCGCCTGGCATGGGACTGGCACTGCCCTGAACCGCACAGCACTGCAGAGGGTGGTTCTGACTGCCTGGATCATCAGTGGACTTGAGTATCTCTCCATGCAGGATATATATACAAAGGATGGTGTGACTTTAAACACCACAGGCTTATCAAAGACTCAGCCACCCTAACCATGGACTGTCTCGGTTGCTTTCACCTGGCGAGCGGTGCCGCAGCCTCAAAGCCGGAACCAGCAGGCCACTGGGACACATTTTTCAACCAGGCTTAGGAACAGTGGACAGTGACACTAATGGTCTGTTACCTGTCTGCCTGCCATGGAACCATTATCTAAACATTTATTTTTTTTAGATTTCTCTTCTCTACTACTACACACACACTACTGTATATATGTTATACTGCATATAATGGAATAAATAAACAAATATAAATATGTTATAAATATTAAACATCAATAAATAACACTATACAATGTCTAAAAGTTTAGAACACGCACACACATGTGCACACACACACACTGTATATATTTTATACTGAAAACCTTATTCAATGAATTTATCACACACACAGACACATTTGAAATTTGTATTTACTGTGTGACCAGGTCATAAACAGAAGTACAAGGATGCCTGCCTCGTACAAAGGACAAACACTGCCAGTTCAGTCAGACAATGGGAAAACAGACAGTTGTGTGCATATAGGGCAGAACATTGTTACATACGTACAATAATGTTGGCATAATTGTCAAACACAGCAGACAACAATAGTGGGTATGGGAAACAACACCTCCTCCAAATTGAGTGGCTCCCTATAATAGCTGATACTGAGCCGTAGCTTGCTAACTCTCTCTCACACACTCTCTCTCTCTCTCTCTCTCACACACACACACACACACACACACACACACACACACACACACACACACACACACACACACACACACACACACACACACACACACACACACACACACACACACACACACACACACACACACACACACACACACACACAATATATATTTTATATTGAACACCTTATCATTCAATGAATGTATCACACACACCTTAAACACAGTACAAGACTATATTTCATGTTTCATCATATGCAGGTTGCGGACAATGACTTATACTACATGAGAGATACACAGCATCGATATACAGTATACAAATACATGGGCCGCCTGCATATAAGGGAATAAATAAACAAATAATTATAAATATGTTAAATAAATAAATATGAAACATCAATAAATAATACCATACATTGTCTAAACGTTTAGCTCATTGCAAACAAAATCAATACAAAATAAATCACCCTCTGTTGCCACACACAGCCTTTTCCTCCAGGTCCGTAAGTTCTTTCACCACCTGGTCAAACAGTTCTACAAGTCTGGATATGACAGCCCATCCATAGTGGAGTTTCTGAAAGTCATCGGTGTGGGACAACTCTGGCGGGGCCTCCGTAGCTGGGACACTCGTCTCTGGATCAAGGATGTTGAGCAGCTGCTTCATTGTTGGACGGTGAAGGTTCATTCTCTGCATAGTGGTTGTCATGGTCTCCTTGAGGGCCTCCGGACTGCCCCAGACGTTATCCTGGTACTCCTTCACCTTGGACAGGTGCCAGGAGAAAAGCGTCTCCTTGGCGTAGATACTCTGTAGCTTCTCTGTGACGCTGGAGCCAGAGATGGTGGCATCAGGGACCTCCTCTGGATAGTCCCCATCATCAATGGCATGGACTTTCACCTGGAAGAACAGAGAGGTCTGTCATCATTCCGCTGCATTCTGATTTGGCACCAACTAAGTCAACCTGAGTTTGTGCTAAAACACATGCAAACTCGACAGTAATGGCCATTTTGACCTCATAGATACAGAATCAGCAATCAGGAGGAAGAGCAGCTGGGCTACAACTCTTAAACAATGTGTAGGGGACAAGGGATCAGAGAAGCAAGGGGAAAATGTATTCAATATAAAATAATTCATAGATATTACTACACACCAACTAGATTACAGAAAATGGGAATTGCAGAGAGTAATACATGTTGGAAGTGTAAAGAAGAAGTTGGCACGTATGTCCATATGATTTGGGAATGTCGCATGGTGTATCCTTTCTGGTGTACAATTCTTGATTACCTGTCAAAATGGTTGGGATTTACCATACCCCCACTACCACTGCTCTGTCTTTTAGGAGACAGGACAGTGGTCCCTGGGTTAAATAAAAAAGCTTTTGTAATAGTAAAGGTTGGACTGGTCACAGCAGCCAGAATCCTGCTGCGGAACTGGAAAACCCCAAGAACTCCTGTTTTTAAAGAGTGGAACGAGGAGATGATCAAAATCACATCGTATGAGTACATGCTGGGAAGAGTGAATGGTATGGGAAAGATGAAAGAGATATGGGATAGTTTTCTAACATATATGACACTTATTTGAAGATGTGAAGAGGTTCCTACTTTTATTTCCTTTGTATTTTTATTTTTGTATTATCTTGGACTGACTGTATATATATTTGTACCTGTTGTTGTGCTGCACTGTACCACCCATTACCACTTTTTGTATTAAGAAGAAAAAATAAAAAACATTTGAATTATAAAAAAAAACAATGTGTAGGGGAAGATGATTCAAGCCAGCACTAGCAGGTTCAATCTGGGTCCAAATGACACATTCATTCATTCATTCATAACATTTATTTAAACTCGGGAGTGGTCAGGCCCTCATTTGCAATATATTGATTTCAGTCACAAGTGTTACTGTACATGAGGCTATCCCCATTGAGCCTAAATATGCAAGGAAGGCCGACATCCACATAAGATGTGACAAAACCTGTGCTGTGACATTCACCCGAACTGAATGGACTGGCCAGTAATCCATCCAATGAAACATGAAATATAGTCAGGTGTACATTGTTTAAAATGTGTGTGTGTGTGTGTGTGTGTGTGTGTGTGTGTGTGTGTGTGTGTGTGTGGCCAATCGTCGACTGGTACTTACATACGCCTTTAGTGTCTCCTTTGCTTCTTCTCTGACAAGCTCTGAAAGATTCTTAGCCTTTTCCAGAGTGGTTTTACAGTCACTCACTGGAGCCAGGAATCCTGGGCTCACCTGGATGAGCAGGAGAATGAAGAGTGGAACTATAGGAAAGAGGAGATGTTGGTCACTTTGTTGAAGTGAGATGTGGTCCAGTGTCGAGTCTGTACTGAGACTCTTTTACCACATTACAATAATAACGCACACAGTAATCTACTGCAGTTTGAATATGTATCTTATCAATACATTAAATGTGAACATATACACAATTAAATAAAATACATTTACCATTCTTCTTCAGAAATCCATTGAGTTGATATTTCATGATGACAATAGAAATGTTTTGCTGTCAAACGATTACAAGTGAAATGTTTTCTACCAAAAGTCCAAGGCACAACAGGTCTATATATATTTGGAGTGACCTCCTCCCCTGCACACACTCGCACGCACACACACACTTAAAATACTTCAGTTTCCCAAAATGAATCCTTGTGACATCATTCGTATGACAAAGGGTGTTTTTAAGCATTTGTCAACTTTTGTTTTTAAACGTGGTTTGTCATGTGTTTCCATGGTAATCCAACATCAAACCTGATCAGCGACATGTAGAGCATCAGCTGAAGGACAGGTGTCAAACAGATGCTTCAAATGACCATTTACCGGTACATGGATTATGGCAACACACTGCAATTTTATGATGCTGGATTATGGATATCTGATCTAGTTTCTTTACATAGCTAACCCTAACCCTGTTTCAATATTTGACTACAAGGGCGTGAAAACCCTCCTACTTTTTGTACCACTTAGTGAAAAGAGACAGCCTTTTCCAACCTTTTCTTTGAGGACCACTGGTACCAACTTCCTCCTGCGAGGAAGTGAGTTGTATTCATTGTATTGGTCTTTGTGAGGAAGTGAGTTGTATTCATTGTATTGGTCTAATCAGGAACTAGTTAAGACACAACACAGTAAAATCCTGACCTTTAATTGAACTCTTGAGTGTACAAATATATAGTAAAACTGTAGTGTACATTTGTAAATTCTCTTGAGTTACAAACACACGATGAGTGCTTGTAGATCTGTTGGAGCATACATTAAGCATTAGGCTAAACTTGTGGGTTAATTGGATAAGGTGTAGAAAACTTAATGACACATAGGTTGTAGTCATTTACAAAGTTTGAACTGATTGAATCTAGAGATGTGATGCAATTAAGTTAGCATCACATCTACCTTTGTGGGCATCCATAGCTTAGCACAGTGGTTCCCTAACCGTTTAGCTTAAGTGTGCCTGGCACCCAAACAAGTGAAAATAGCAGATCGACAAGCTCACAATGCGTTGTGAGCTTGTAGATTATCTATTTTCACTTTCACTAATTTTCTTTCTCCAATTTACAGTTTCTTTTTATTTCTTCATGAAAATACTGAATAAAATGTTTTTTTAATGTTTTGAAATATGAATTAAAAACAAAATGTTGGAAACAAAAAAGTAAAAGGGACACATACTACCTCATAACCGATAGAGGCTCGTTATGAGGTCATCGGGTCACCAAGTTAATGAACCCCCCCACCAACCAAAGTGCTAAACCCAATTTTCTAGGATTATATCCCCATATCCCATTGTGACATACCTTGTAACCATGAGATATTTTCAATGAAGGG
The DNA here is from genome assembly GCF_963921795.1 of Nannobrachium achirus. NCBI lineage: Eukaryota > Metazoa > Chordata > Actinopteri > Myctophiformes > Myctophidae > Nannobrachium > Nannobrachium achirus. The sequence goes on along the minus strand of NC_137832.1, from coordinate 49,612,215 downwards.
AAGTAATAATGATCTCAATTCAATACTCTTTATTGAATGAAGGGCACAAAGTTACAATTGTGTACAGAATACTTCTTTTACTTCAAAATGTACAAAATGTAAGTGTACCTAAGAAAACGCATCTAAATGTTAATAGCTAAAGTCTTGACAGTTTGTTGTGCAAATAACAAATTATAAGACATAAGTGTTCTTGACATTGGGAACATATTAAAATGATAAGAAATGTTGACCTTTAGAAAATAAGACTAGGCAAGTTTAGCCTGACCATGGACCCTGTTTTACGTCCTTCCCCCTAAATGCCATCTAATTTCTGTTCCGGTGGCAGGACTGGTAAACTGGTAAATCGAGTCATTCTTTTGAAATAAAATATTATGTTTTGAATTGTTTATCTTGCCAATGCCAACAATTAACTAATGAAGGACTTTCCTGCTTGACTTTAGTATTGCTTTGATGCAATTACCTAGACAGCGGAATTTACACTCATTCTAAAACACGTGTGGAGCTTAGTTTAGTGTGCACAAGATTTTGCATTCCAAAATCTTGTATCGGTTTTGTCCATTACAAAAGCTTTATGTCCAGATACTTGATAGGCCGTTTGATTTCAATTAACATTAGATGCATTGGTCTGCGTTTCTTTAAGTTGGTCTGCAAAACGACGACAGCAGATGACCCTATCCCTTAGGGCGTCTTACTGATATGCTTTATACACCATCGAACAATGGTGTCACTGAAAATAGCAGATACTGTATACAAGCTTGAGCTTGTATATTGGCTATTTCCGGAATGCAGCATCGTCATAATCATTAAGTATACTGTATATTCGCAGGCTATAGTCACACATGTGTTCCAACATTGTGGAGTCAGTCAGTGACCCACAGACTTCTAGGTACCCCCTAGGGTCTGGCAAAATAACAAAAACATCCCACTACCAAGCACAGTAGCAGCTGTCATCAGTGGTGCAATTCAACCATGGAACGATGCTTGTTTATGTTCCCCCTCAATGCTAACCCCACTCCAGCCCTAAAACCAACCCTAAACTGAGGAAACATTGGTCTGAGCCCGTAGTTCTAGTAGTCTACTTTTATATTATTACCTACACATTCATTTCAAATCAAAGTGAGCCTTGTCTTAAAAAAAGAAAGAAAGAAAAATCTTAACAGAAGTTCTACTTGTCTTTCCATTAAAATTAACATGGTGTTACTGTTATGTCTACTAGACCTCAGCCTTTGTGCTTCACACTAAACCACACCTGATAGTCCCAAGAAAGAAATCAACCAATGACACAATCGGCTCGTTCGCCTCCATGGCAATACAACATAAACGGCACTGGAAGACTGAATATCTTTTACAAGTACAACAGAACTTCAACCAATTGGTCTCGGGTTGTGTGTGTGGTCTGGGAGTGAGTGAATGAGCCCTATATACTGTATATATGCTAATTCTGAAAGTACACATTTGCGCACATACAGTATCATTTGTTAATATATACGCATTTGTGTGCACTCAATTTAGATCCAACTGTGCATTCCTGTGCGTCTGTGTTATGTTTGTAAATGATGGCGAGTCCCAATGTGTCAGTGCCCTAAATATGTAAAGGGTGACATATACGTAGTTGTGTGCCGGTGTCGCGTGCTGGAAATAGCCAAATCTACCAAGCTCATGTCGCGTTGTGCTGCGACACGTTGTGAACTTGTATTGTATATCGGATTATTTCCGGTGCGCGACAGGCAACCAAGTATAACAGCAGGCCCTTAAGACAAGAGGTCTTTCTCATGCACACGTGTGGTCGCATGTCGCACAAGTTAGAGAAGTGTGCTCCTGCTGGTAGGCATGGCAACAGGTTCATAGCAGGGTTAATAGCTGCTGGCATCGCAGTGCCAGTCGAGGCACAGAGGTAAGGCAAATTCATACATCCTCGAAGAACCCTTTTCAAAGTGTCGCTCGACGAGCACCACGTATTTTCAACTCTGAGCGTCGAGCTTTCACGGTTGAGAATGCGTCATTTATGTCGAGCGACACACGCCGTAAAAGGGTCGTTCGACCTATGAGTGAGAGTAAATTAGCCTCCTCATCCTCCGGTGTGACCCTGCCACCCGAAAAAGCTCCTGGAACGCGGTGGGCGGGGTCAAATGGAGCGGGAGACGTCTGTTAAGTTTCGGCTAAATCAACTGGCGGCCGGTTCCTTCCGCTGTTGCTGGAGAACGTCCGTCACGCTCACAATGTCCTCCTCGGGGACCTGGGAACCAAGCAGAGGTGAACAGGATGAGAAGAACAATGAACAGAGGGAGAGTCACTACAGTATTGCTGGACACCTGCATCCCATTTTGCGTGTCTTTAGGTTATAGATTTCCAACATTTATGTTAATTTCCTGCAATCCACACACACACACACACACACACACACACACACACACACACACACACACACACACACACACACACACACACACACACACACACACACACACACACACACACACACACACACACACACACACACACACACACACACACACACAGTCAGTTTGTGGAATAAATGATTGCATTTTTTTTTTTTTAAAGATTTGTTTTTGGGCTTTTATGCCTTTATTTGACAGGATAGTAGGCTGACAGGAAATGGGGAGAGAGATGGGGAATGACATGTGGCAAAGGTCGTCCGGATCGGGAATCGAACCGGCGACGCCAGCAGGCATCATAGCCTAGTATATGGTACGCGCCTTGACCACCAGGCCAGCGGGCGCCCCAAATGATTGCATTTATACACGAACATGGAGCCCAGGAACACAACCACAGTGAAACAGGGAGAGAGAGAGAGAGAGAGAGAGAGAGAGAGATGGGGAGAGACTTGCAGCAAAGATTGTCAGGAATAGGACTCGAACCCGCGATGCACTGTCAGGCTACATTAGCGCCTATGTGCTCTGTATGTGCCTGAGACAATATCTAACAATTCTATGGAATCATAAAGATATTGGTACGTTTGGTTCAGACGGGTTTCAGAAGTATTAAGAATGGAGTATACTGAATGAAGCCTTTAAGGAGGCGCTTATGCCTAATTTAAAGTCTGTCGTACAATGGTGACCCGCGCCCCAAAATCGACAGGTCGACAAGCACACCATTGTGAGCTTGTAGATCGTCTATTTTCAGTGCTGGACCCCATTATACGACAAGAGTATAAACCTGGCTTTAGCGTCTGGAAATGTCTGTACAATGGACATGTCTGGACAATGAACGTATGATACAGCAAATTATTGTCAGGCCTTGTGACCATTAAATATCACACAATTCCACTTTAACTAAATAACTACCAAATACCATGTGATTAGTGATTACATTGCATGAGCAATCTGCTGCAGTATCACTTTTACTATGTAGAATATGTTTACACCCAAACCACAGCAGCTCCCAGGAAATTTCTTCTGAGATGGAAATCTCAACACGCATCTGACTCAGTTACTAGAAACACAGGCCTGTCAGTAGCTTCCTTCCCTTTTCACACAAGTGGTTTTCTTTTTTGGTATCCTCTTATGACAGATAATGTGGTCAAACATACTTTGCACGAATACAAATGTCTGAGTTATATTACCACCACCGATTAGGTTTACAGAATGAATGAATTAGATCAGTTTCCTTCTCTTTCTGGAGTGTTAATTTAACTCTGAAAGTGTAAACTCTCAGAGATTAAATGGACACTCATGATTTAGTGTTAATAGTGTAAACTACTGTAAGGCCTGTTTATTACAACACCCCTCCATCACATTCAAGCATACGGTCCATATTATAACAAAACATTAATGTTCTTCTTCTACTTCAGATACAATAATTTAATTCACTTTATCGCGCAAATAGTGGGAGAAGTGGATGTCTCAGTGGTGCATCAGTTGACACAGTTTTCCACTTGGGGTTATTTGACGGCATGAGAAATACGATGTGTGTGGGGTGAGTGAAAGTGAAGAGTCATTTTGCGTATGTCTCACACTCATTGCGTGACAGTTGGCACTTGGCAGCTCTGCTCAGCTGGTTCCAAGCGGCTGATGTTACGCAACATCGCGGAGTAAAAGACACGCCATGTATGAGGTCACGTCTGACATGACTCAACTTTGTATGCATGTCATGAGCGTTATTGTGTATTTGTGCATGATTATTGAAAACATGAATGCATTTGTGCACCTGTCACCATTCACAACACTTATTCCCCAATGTGCTAGCTGAATGAAGCACTTAAGCCCTAATATACTTCGCAGGAAAACAAGTAGTGAAAATAGATCATCTACACATTACAAGTTTTGCGTATGGCTGGCAGCCCAGTTAGAGTAAGCCACAACAAACTATATTTAGGGTGGTCGTGATTAATACATAATCGTCTAATCGCGAAATCGTCAATTATCCATTTTAATTAAAAAGATCTTCTGTGAAACGTAATATACTTCTGTTGTATCATCTATCATGTGTATTTTTATATGGATATGGGGGAATCACAAATAAGATAAACTCGACCCTTGGTTGAAATCAACAGAAATGGGTTCTTTGCAGAAAATGCTAGTTGTGTGTGTGTGTGTGTGTGTGTGTGTGTGTGTGGGGGGGGGGGGGGGGGGGGGGGGGGGGGATGGGGGGGGGGGGGGGGGGCAGGCATTGACACTAAGGCTTGCCCACCTGCCCCTGGCAAGTAAATAAAACTTTCGGGCAGGTGAAGTTTGCTTTCAGGTTGCCCGACTGGGCAAGTGCTCATTTGAGAGGGGACGCAACAGTCTATAAACATATCACGAGAGCTGTCTTCTGGTCTGTGGAATGTAAAATAAGAGCTCTGTTTACCTAGAATGTGCTGTTTTTACTGTTGCTACACTTAAAAATATAAAGTAATGTGTGAAACCACAGACATATTCAATCATAGCTACTGTATGCAGGTATTTGGTATTTGGATTTGGTGGTATTGAGGTATGACATTTTTTATGACACAGCCCCAGAGAGTAAAGAAATAACTGTTAAATTCAGCGGTAATTCAAATCTTGCCTATCGTTTTATAATGGACAATTTACTTTTCGGGCAAGTGGGCATGACCTTGGGGCAAGTAGAACATGGGCTGTACTTGCCCGACGGGCAATTGCCTCTGAGACCTTAGTGTCAACCCCTGGGGGGGTTAGGAATTTAATACTCTTTGAAATGCATTTAGGAGGAATATAAAGTAACTGCATTTTCTGCCTCAAGGACCTCCTTTCTTCCTCCCCTTGAAGTGAATTCAAGGGAAAGTACAGTAGTATATCTGTTCATCTGCAAACGATTCACTGTTCAGTGTAATTCAGTCATTTCACAACTGTGTCAGTCACACCTAGGAAAGATTATTTGACACTAATTGCCTTGCTCTAAAAGTGGAGTATGAATCGACCCTTAGTAATGCCGAAGCAACTCGGCATTGCTGCTTGATGCGATTCCATATTCTTCTAGGTCTGTCACGGTAAGATACTACATGACATGAGTCAAAGATAGAACTGTAATTCTGTGTGAGGTCATCACTATGGGAATACATACCTCCTCACAATTTCTCAACTGCCTGAAGGTTATAGGTTTTTGAGCACTTAAAATGTATTTATCAGCCACAAGATTTCTGTGCCAGACATGCCACCCGATGCCATCAGTGGTCAACAGTGCCCTCTGTTGGCCAGAAGGGAGACACCAACACGGTGGACTCACCAGTGCATGGTCAAAGCTGAAGGTGCTTATGTAATAGGCAGAGATGTCGCTCTCCGCTAGAGGCTGAGATATCTGGGCAACGATGCCACACTCATCTGGGGAAAGGAATGGAAAAAGACAGGAATGCTGTGAAACTAGTAAAACTATAAAAGTGCACAATTAAGATGATAAACAAGCACTGAATTTATGACATTAGAAGGAAAAGTAATACTGGGGAATGTAAAAAGATACGATGACTATGTTTTAACCACTTTATTTAGTTGCAAAAATAGCTGATCTAAAAGCTCACACTGCCCAGAACGATGCATTTTGAGCTTGTATATTGGTTATATTTGCATAATATTCACCCATTTGGGCCAAACGTTTATCTATTTTCTTCTGAAACCATTGTCCCTCATTATGATGTCATGTCCTTACGAATGTTAAACCATTTTTCTAGCATTTTAGCTACCAGATCCACACAGTAGCACAACATGACAAGCTAGTTAATATTCATTTTTTATCAATTCTGGTGTATGCAGCATGCATTGGTTTTATCATTTAGTAAATGAAAAAAAAAAATCTAAATCCAATCAAAAAGACTAATATATGGATACCATGCCTAGCAATATTCAAAGTGATGTTTTTAAAATTACATAACAGTACATCTTACAGTCCACACACGCACGCACGCACGCACGCACGCACGCACGCACGCACGCACACACACACACACACACACACACACACACACACACACACACACACACACACACACACACACACACACACACACACACACACACACACACACACACACACACACACACACACACACACACACACACACAGTAGTGTAGACCCATAAGGGTCTCTTCCAAAGGATTTTACTGTGCAACTTACCAAAGCCTAGAGGCTGACCCCCGATGCGCACCATCCTCCAAAGCTCCCCAGATGAGCTGGTGAACAAAAGGTCAGCAGGGAACCTGGAACATGCAGAGCAAAAACAAAAATAAAAAATCACTGAAAGGAGGAGGCCTTGTTTACTGATTGTTCGATGCTTTATAAACATAACATAACCACAGCGATGAAAAGCAAAAGAGTGGTCAACTAAAAATAGTAAAAATACAGCATCCAATGAATCCTCTCTGTCATCTGCAGCTGCTTGCATTAAGATATGAATCTTATACAGCCTGTACACAACCAACATGATTTTTCAGTAACAGAATAAATAACCAAAACATAATCATTACCCATTTACAGTATAATACATTTGGGGCTCCTACATGCCATTGCCAACCCCCAATTATTAGGTTGATCAAGTATAAATAAAGCTTTTACCACAACCCTAGAGTCCCTCTTCTAGGCATGTCGTAATAGGCGGACATTTTGTAAAAACAAACATTCTGCAAAAGTACGCGAAAATAGCAGCTCCCCAAGCTCACGACATGCACCGCTGCGATGCACTGTGATGTTGTAGATTGGACATTTTCTGGTTAAGATCCTTACTGTCTTTGAGCCTCCGTGTCCATCACCAGCGAGATGTAGCCGTCAATGAGAGAGAAGGAGAAGAACTTGATGCGGTCTAGTTCTGGGCTGGAGGGGGACGGAGCGCCTTCCTTAGGACTAGGATGCCAGTGCGAGAGAGAGAGGAAACAACTAGTATTATACAACAGGTAGTCGGGCTCTCAATGGAAAACAGGCTCTCCAACCGTGCATATAACGAGCACAGATACACGGTCTCTCATCAAGTAAAGAAATCAGCTGCGTTGGTCACGAAAGACCGCAAGCGCTCCTCTCTCCCCACACTATGCTAGGCGGCTAGGCAGCCTAGGCTAGCGGTTTTCATGTGACGTTCAGGGACAGAGTAGCTAAATGTGGCATAAAAGAATTACAAATTCCTATCGAATATCTTAATTACAACGAAATTAAGTTGACGTGTTTTTTTTTAAGGGCAACAGTTGTATAATTGCAATATTACACTCGAGGGTGTGGGATAACTGAATTATTTCTTATTTGCACTCCAGTGATGCTCGGCGGAACTCGCCTACGGCTCGTTCCTGACCGCATCACTGTCGTGCAAATAATTCAGTTATCCCACACCCTCTCGTGTAATATTGCTTAATTATTATGGTTCTTTTAACCCAGTGGTTCTCAAACATTTTAATTTAAAGGACCTGCGTAATTCTTAGAGGCTACAAATTGAGCCACATCCCATGTGTACAAAGATGGAACCACATCCTAAGTGTACATTCTCAGAGTTACAGACCGATGAGGGTCCATTTGGAACCCCCTCCATAAACCCTGAGGGTCACTGGACCTCACTTTTTTTAACCACATGAATTCAATCATGATATTTTTGGCGAAGAGGGAAATAAAGAGCAACAAGGAGAAGTGGGCAGCATAATGCAATTTAAGAAAGATCAAGTTATGAAGCAAAGACACTATCACTTAGATCTAGAAAGTGCACCGTTTAAGCTGCTTCTTTTTACACATTACAATATTAAATGAATCCCTTGAACCCCAGTGTCCCTTTTCTGGGGCGAACATTCTGCACAAATAGCAGATCTACAAAGTTCTATTTAGCAGATCTACTGTCAGGTTGTTATAAAACGATCACAGTTATTGCCTATAAACTCATCAAAAACATTTCATAACATTTAACAGGCAGTGCTCCTTCTGAGTGCAACATTACCACATTTCATAATGGTGACAAGCCCTCCAAAGCAAAGTGACCAATGCGTTTTTACTAAATATGCTGCCACCATGTGTATGAAGTAAGTACCACAACAACTGTAAACAGTGGCCTGGAGAACTGACCTGTTGGAGTAGAAGAGCACATCGATGAGCGTGGTGGCGATGGCTGGCAGTGTGTCTGGATCCAGAGACATGACACAGAACTGGTTCTGTGGGATCAGCACCGGGTGGACTGTAGGCTGGATAGCTAGTTACAACACAGACAATTATTGAAGCAGTGTTCATTTTATTGACTGAAGAAAACAAAATAAAAACGAAACTAGATGACTAAACCCAAGACTAAATATATTGTCAATTTCGTCAACAAATAAGACTAAAATGTTAGGGAGAGATAAGTGCAGAAGAGATCCAGTAGTAGCGCTCTGAAAGTAGCAGATCTACAAGCTTGCAGCGCACCGCTTTGTAAGCTTGTAGATCTGCTATTTTCAGCATGCAACGTGCAAGTATAAAATCAGCCATCAAGGTCTGCCAAACGAACTAAATCAACTGTAGATTTTGTTGACTAAAATCATATGGTATTTAGTCAAGTAAAGCATTTCAGATGACTAAGAGATATTAGTAAAACTAAAAGGCATTTTATTCAAAAGACTATAACTAAAACTAAATCAAGATTTCCTGTAAAAATCAACACTAATGAAGGTACAGAATTCCGGTATAAAAATGAAAAGTGATGTAAGGGTGTAAAAGTATAAATATTTATACTGTACAGATCCTTCTCGAAAAATTAGAATATTGTGTAAAAGTACATTTTCTTGAAACTGTCATATATTTCTTGAAACTTTCATATATTCTAGATACATTGGACATTCAGTGAATTATACCAACCCTTTTTTTGTTAAAATTTTGAATTTTTATGGCATACATCTCATGAATTTCAAAAGTCCATATTTCAAAATATTTCAAAATATTACACTATTACACCACTCAAAACAAAGATTTATAATAGCGAAATGTCAACCTTCTGAAGTCAGAGTTGTTTTAAAACAGTGGGAAGTTTCCGAAGTCAGTTATGATTTGGGGTGCTATGGCATCTGCAATGCTTTTTCACACAATATTCTAATTTTTCGAGAAGGATCGGTATATACATATTACATTAAAGCTGCACTATGTAAATTTCCTCTTCTATCCTGGATTTGAACCCACAAAATTTGTGTCAGATCATGGGTCTAGGTGAGACATGACCTTTGACACAATCTAAATGTCTCAATAGAAGAACAAGGAGACAATTTACATACAACCACCACAAGTTATATTGTATTAACATCCTCTACCATATAGACTGGACACATTTTAATTGTATTCATAAAAAAAAGAGTTACATAGTGAGGCTAAAGTTAGTGTTAAATGTCACTATATTGTTTTAGCAAACAGAGTCTTTGTTCATTAAAAGAACTGGAGAGGAGGGGGAGACGTCTGAGTTTTACCGTAACTATACTGTGTGTGTGTGTGTGTGTGTGTGTGTTGCCATAGACGAATGTATTGTTGTCTTTACTCTGAAAGCGAGGTTGCAGGTTTTACCATCTAAACTTAACCTCTCCATCTGGTTTCCAGGCAATCATGCTCCTTACTGTATACATCATGGTCACGAACAAATAGCTGAAACCATGTCCCACATCTTAAATGGGTGCCATGTATACAGGGGACTCTACATAAGTAGGCATGACAGAATAGTGGATTTGATATCAAAAGATATCTCATCCATCTTCAGGTCCTCTATTATGCTATATAAGCATTCTACTGTGAAGCCGAGCATGTTTAGCCTTTGTAATGATGATTCTGCGTTCTCTAACATTTCAGCTAACACCCCTGATGTCATTGTTGTTAATGAAACCCATAGGGAGGTGTTTATTCTCGAGGTCGGCTGTACCTTTGACTACAGCTTAGAGGAAGCTTTCTTAACCAAAGTGTTAAAATATCATCAGCTAGAGCAGACCATCGCTCAGCTAGGCTACAGATGTAAACTCTTGGTTTTTATCTTTGGGAGCCTAGGGCATGTGCACAAGCTGGTTGTAAGGGGCCTTCAAATGGCCGGCCTCCCCAAAAGGAGAGCCAAACAATTAGCAAGGTACTGCTCTGTATCAGCTATTATAGGAAGTCGCTCCATTTGGAGGAGGCGTTGTTATCTTTACCCATGAGTGTTGTCTGCTGTGCTTGACATCTATGCCAACAGTATTGTGTGTAACAATGTTCTGCCCTACCTGCACTTTGTAACTGGCAGTTTTCCTTGATTATCTGACTGCACTGATATTGTTTATGTCCTTTGTACGAGGAATTCTTGTACTTCTGCTTATGTGGACATAAATAAACATTTCAAATGTGTGTGTGTGTGTGTGTGTGTGTGTCATGAATGGTTTAATTACATAAATTAATGGCATATACATCAAAATAGGGCACATTGCCCTGTGTACTACTGTACTCATTGTCCCATGGGTTCCACCGAAAGGCACAATCACTCAAACTGGCAACGTCATCCCAGCATTATTACCTACGTAGTCTGCTTGCCAACGCACACAAACATCCCCAGCTGACATATAAAGTGTTTGCTTAAGGCAAAAAAACATCATCCGATCCCTTTCCACAAATGGAACACGCCAGGTGGTGTTGTTGTGAGAATGGGTCCTCTTTGTCATAAACAAACAGATCCGCCCCCCCTTGTGAGTGACTCTCCACTATACTACACCAGATTAAGGTTAACCATCTCAAACCCAAACATAATCCCTAACCTTCTTTGCCGTTCTTCTGGAGGCCGTTGGGCACGTCCTGACCGTGTACAGGGACAGACTCTCCTCCCACCTCCCTGTAGATGTTGAACTCTTCCTCCAGGGTGCTGACAACTACCGACAGGTCCTTCTCCCTCACCTATACATAAACACATCAGACATGGAGGACGAATAGAGATGGGTGGAGGAGGGCATTTTAGTAAAGCACAACAGATATATTGGCCATTATTTGACTTTTCTTTATATCAGTATTAGCTAAGAAATCATTATTAAGAAACTATACATATTAAAATAATGTTTTTCAAATTGATTATAACTTAGATTTAGCACTTTTTGACAAAATATCAGTCAAAACATCAGTAATAGGTGGTTTAGGACTCTCCAAAATCAGGATATGCTAGATTGGCCCAAAAATGAGGCATAGGTTTGGGCTCCAACTTTCTAGTGTCAAAAGGGACATCATTTATTTCCTTGTTCCGTCAATGGTCAAATAATAATTGGCTCTCAAGACAGATTACTGGTATTTATTTTTTAATGGGTTCCCAGATTACGGTCCGCTAAACACCCCCAGCCTCATCTCTGCTCCATTTAATACTTGACTAAAATTGAGAGTGAACAATGCAGCTGGCTCTTCTCAACAACACCCAGTGGATCAAAGTTCGGGTTTAGAGAGGTGTTCAGAGCTTTCAGTGTCTCTCCGCTGATTCTCTTCAACAACAAAAAATAAATAAAAAAATCACAACGAAGTTCAGACCAAATATTGAGAAGAAGATTTGTGATGAGACAAAAAAAGTCTTATTTATACATTTAAACGCTTGATTTAAATCTTGTCGCACGGCGGTTTTGAGTGCCGAAAATACTATCCACAGTACAGGCTCACAATGTTTCGCATCCACGAGGCGTTGGTATATTTGCTGATTTCCGGTGCACAACACTGACGTACGACCAAATGACTGAGCAACCACCAAATCAAATAGGCGGGGCCTTACCAGGATAAAGTCTGTCTGATAGGTGGAGAGCATGAAGACTGACACATGCTGTTGGGCCAATGGGGCGATCACCGACCTGGCGATCTTGGTCACGCCCACAGCCTGGGAGCTGCTGGATGCGTTGCCGTTGGAGACCACGTTGAGGGGCAGCCAGACGGAGCCCTCCACCTGAAGGTGCTCCGAGGCCTGGAGCTCTGAGGGTGGACATGGGTGGAGAAGATTTAGGGTGGGCGGGAGAATAGAGGAGTAGCAGATGAGTTATGAGGGCTTTTTCAAACACTTTCATGTCAAGACCCCCCCAATTTGACTGTACCATGTAATATTATCTGAGTATTTTATCTGATTATATATTTCTTCTGTGATATAAACATATTCTTTTGCTTTTTTTTCGTATGTATATTATTTTCTGTGGACCCAAGGAAGAATAGCTGCTGCCAGGTGCAACAGCTAATGGCGATCCAAAATAAAACTCATAAAGCCCCAAATCGAAAGGATGACACCTGAAAGGATTTAGTTCCAGGGACCCCCTTAATACACGTTTTACCACTATTACACTAATACACATTACAATACACATTAATTCATATTTCAGATATTCAGATATTCTTGAGTTCATTATATATCCTTCGAATGTGTAGAGGGATATAAGGAGGGAGGGGGCTAATATGGACTATGTTGTGATAGTTATATGTCACAAAGACAAATCTGAATCAAAGCATTCTTTTAAAAAAAAGACTGGTATTACTGAATGTTTCCAAGGGAGACAGAAGAACAACGTTCAGTTCCAACTAAGGTAGAAGAGACTAGATTTTCAGGTGTGCAAATCCCCAAGGACTGATTAAATATTGAATTATTGAACAATGAAATGGATGATAAACACATCATGAAATTAGTCATCAGGACATATCAAGGTTAATACATGGAGCGAAACGCCATGGTGCACACTAACCGTGTTAGGTAAATAGCTACTGGGTTCACTTCAAAGTACCCAATTCCACCTAAGGCAATTCATACTTCATCGCGGGATGGTGTCCCTAGTGTACAATCTACAAGCTCATTTACGTGTCGCACCATGACCCGTTAGCTTGTAGATCTGCTATTTTTGGCATTAGCCCTCTTCTCTCAATGCAACCTCCTGAAGAGGCCCAACATGCCCCCTGCTATTTATAGCACTACTGTTATAGACGTTTAAAGCATAGGGCTATGATATGGGGGTAAACTGATACCCATGTGTGCAAACATAGCCATGCACATGCTTGAATGCACACAAAAACATTCCCGGCATACACACAAACACTGTGTGAGGAAGGGAGGGTGTGTGTGTGTATCATATCATGAAGGTTCAACTGGGGTAATCTCTGAGTCGTGTCTTCTTCATGTGGCCAGTGGTGGAAAAACTTAAGTACTCACATTTCTTTACTTACAGTAGGTAAAAGTATCAAATACTGCAATGTAGAAGTAAAAGTCTGGAATTCATGTACTTAAAGTACTAAAGTAGAAAGTAATGATTGTACTGAAAGTTTCCAAATGTATAAAAATCTTTTGAAAATAACCGCTCACAATGTGTTGCATTGCGACGCAATGTGAGCTTGTAGATCCTCTATTTTCAAATGGCCAAAACATATATAGGGCTGAAGTGGCCAATGTAATGTTCAGTAATAAAATTCAAAATCTTCAAAGTAACTAGTAACTAAAGTTGTCAAATAAATATAGTGGCGTAAAAGTACAATATTTGGATCCGAGATATAGTGAAATTGGAGTAGAAATAAAAGTATTGGTAAGTACAAATACCTCAAAATTGTACTTAAGTAAATGTACTTAGTTACTTTACACCACTGCATGTGGCCCAGGAGGATCAGTGAAATGATTCTCTGAGGTTGCATATTGTCTCCATATTACATTTCAACTTTTTGTGTTTTCAGTCTCAGCTACAAAAGTACTGAAAATAGCAGATGCACAAGTTTCTGTCTGCCAGCAACGATATGTTGAGCTGAAATAGATACGACACCCCAGACTGTCCGGCAGGGCCTGCCCTGGCGAACAACCGGCAGCGACCCGGGACGAAGTAACCTCTTCTCCTCCTAGTGCTGTCCAGTCCTGCTTGTACTTTTGAAGCCCAGCTCTGACTAAAATCCACCAGGAGTTACCTTCAGAGCAGGATTTACAAAAGGTATTCATGAAAAGGAGTAAGAGAGAGAAAAGGAGAGCTCTTCTCCAACTTCAAAGGGAAAACATGCTTTGGTTGACATAATTTGTCAGAGACAACCCATTTGTGGCTTTCCTGCATCAGCTCTCACCTCTTAAAATAGACAGAGAGACAGAGAGAGAGAGCGAGACAGCAAGTGAGCCCTGAGGCAGTGTATGACTTTATATCAAACATCTGTGAAATAAGCTAATGGTTGGATGATAAATGGAGTGTTGGTGGTGGGGTGGTTGGGTGCAATAAAAATAATTAGGGCTACAACTAGCGATTATATGTAGTCGTTGGGCATGCTACGGACCATTAACCCCCAGTGTGTAAAAAGGCAGGTCCATTTTTACACTCTTGGGAGTTAAATTACCAGTCTGGATTTTACAGTGCGGGTGTTTTTACCTTTGACTCCCTCTTCATCAAGGACAACAGTGTAGTTCTCTGGAGTCTCCGTCAGACTGAAGAATTTGCACCTGAAACAGATAGAGATAGAGAGAAAAGGAGAGAGAAAATAGCACGCCATTATTCTTTGAAAAGAAGCAGAACCAACCATAGAAATTCAGACTACTCTCACAACAACAGCAGCTTTCATCTAGTTTGAAATATTGTTGATTTAATAGACTAAAACTATGACGAAGAATCGAAGAAAAACAAAGAACTAGACTAAGATGTTAGGGAGGGACTACTGGAGAAGAGATCCAGTAGAACTAAAAGACAAGTCATTTTATGTTTGGTTGCGCTCGGGTGTTGCGCTCTGAAAGTGAAAATGGCAGATCTACAAGCTCACACCATGTCGCCCTATGAGCTTGTAAATCGGCTATTTTCACAACGCAACCAAGTGTAAAATCAGACATTACAAGGCCATCAAAGCCTGCCAAAATACACTTCTGTCGACATAGATTTAGTCGACAAAGATGCTATGATCTTCAGTCGACTGAAACTAGACTGAAAAAGTAAAACATTTAAGAAGACTAAAATATGACTAAAACTAATCAGAATGTTATTCAAAAGACTATGACTAAAACCAAATCCTAATTTGCTGTGAAAATCAACACTAGTTTCAATACAGCGGTTAGGGACAGTCAGACTTTCTCGATACTGAGCTAAGCCTAGCTCTATGCCAACCCCCCCACCCCCAAAACTACCTCACAATGGTGGGGGAACCCATGAGAGCGGACCACTGCTTCAGCCAACGACAACAACTTTAGTTGTGTGTGTGTGTGTGTGTGTGTGTGTGTGTGTGTGTGTGTGTGTGTGTGTGTGTGTGTGTGTGTGTGTGTGTGTGTGTGTGTGTGTGTGTGTAGACCTATTGTCCACGTCCTTTGTGTCAGGATCAGGATGCACCGTCCGTGAAATTATCACAACGAATTTATAGTCCGCCGTTACGACCATGTCCCACCACGCCGAATAACGAGATCTACAAGATCACAATGTGATGCTGTGACGTGCTGTGAACTTCGAGTTGATTCTGAGCTCTCCATTTTTTTGTTTTTTTGTTTTGTTGGTTTTAATTTTCTTCAGCCTTGAAATCGTTTGCCTTCAAATACAGTTGCTGGGTCTCTGGACACATTGTTCAGTTGTGTTCAATGTTTTTTTTTTTACCCCAGTGTGAGCAATAAAATGTCTTATCTGAATGGTCGCTTACAGAACTGTGGGAGGGAAATAAAGGGCCCATGGGTGACTGCAGTGGGCCCTGTAGGCAAATGGACAAATAAAGTTAGCTTTCAGAGGCTGAAATGTTTCAGTTTTCATTATCGTGTCAATGATTTTGTACCATCCATCTTTCACATGACTGCATCATGTGGCTCAAGGCTTCAGAAGAACTGAAGGTCAATCCATTCATTGATAAAGTACCTAACATTCTGTACAAAATGTAACCAAAGGGACCCCTTACAGGTCTTTGGTTACATTTTGTACACACTCAGAGCTAAATGAACACAGATAGTTTTACTGTGTAGCATCATGCTGCGCTCGAGGCAGCTGTAGGAAGATTAATCAAGTGGTTGCCATGTGTGCAAACCCAGATGTGAGGCTTTCCCTACGTTTTAATAGCGGGCAACAGCCGGCGACGCTGATCGATATAAATCTCCTAGTTCCTGG
This sequence comes from Nannobrachium achirus, assembly GCF_963921795.1. Classification (NCBI taxonomy): domain Eukaryota; kingdom Metazoa; phylum Chordata; class Actinopteri; order Myctophiformes; family Myctophidae; genus Nannobrachium; species Nannobrachium achirus. The sequence goes on along the minus strand of NC_137832.1, from coordinate 49,595,794 downwards.
CGTCATTACCGTACCCCCTCCACTGGGTAAACAAAGCAACACATGAATATCAACTATTTTCAGGTTTTTGGGCGACGTTCCTCCGCCCACTTTTGCTGCATTTTAGTGGCCGACGGTCAGCCATTTTTCCAGAAGTGCGCCATTTGTCAATGGGACCCGGCGGCAACTACTGGCGATAGCAGGCGAAGGTGGAAAAGTGGGCACACAAGGAAGTAGCAGATCTACGTTGTGAGCTTGTAGATGTGCTATTTTCACAGAACGTTTGCCCCAGAATAGGGATGCTAGATTTCAAGTGGTTAAGAGGATAAAGTACTGGCCTTTACTTAAGACACCAGGAAACACTTTCTCTCGAAATCCTTGCTTTTGACAAGTGGACCAGGCACATAACATATAATAGGCATTGCCATTTCGGCATCAATGCCTGTCGGCGTCGCCGGTTTGATTCCCGATCCGGGCGACCTTTGCCGCATGTCACTCCCTGTCTCTCCCCCATTTCCTGTCAGTCTACTGTCCTATCCAATAAAGGCAAAAAGCCCAAAAACAAAAAAGACGGTGCACACGATGCCTCTTGTCCTACAACGCCTGGCAGTGGGCATACATCCTCTGTACTTTATCAGTCAGCTGAAGCTATTACAGCAGAATCCTGTCGGGTGGGGTGATACACCCTACGGCTGACTCAGCAGAAACCAGTCCCTGCCATGAGATCAGACAATCAATCCAAACAGACAGATACTGTACAGAGAAGCAGAAAGAGAGACAGAATACAATAACCCCACCAATCCACTATTGTGTTTTGATAGCCCTCCCTCCTTTTCCCCTTGACCTTTCACCTTCCCCTGCTTGCTACAGCACTTCCTGCATGTACTGTAGCTCATGCCAAGCATCTGCCTTGCGAATGACAATGATCAGGTGAAGGTCTGTGTTCCGATGGGATGAGCATGTCCTCAAGCAAACTGAAGATTCTGAGAAAAAGAGGCCAAACATGGAAGTACACACTACTATTGCAAAGTCAAATAATCCAGTCCCAACAAGACTTCATACTTTTTGGCTGCATGATCTTAAAGCCTTTGAGGGCAACAGACTTTTCTGTTTGTTTTTAGTTTTTTTTTTTTTTCCTGTTGTGGTTTCCTGCTTTGTGCATTTTTATTTAGTGCACAGACACCAAGTGATTTTCACTTGAAGATGTTCAGTTTGTTCACATGAATTAAGTAACATTCTTCCATTGTCATTTATTTTTTTAATGAATACACACATTACAGAGAACACAACTTGAAGAAGATGCATATTGCATATACAATCACACTAGTTTTTACTTCTTAACTTCTTCATGACTGTTCTGAAAACCGGTAATCATTTTAATAACACAAAACATGAGCAGCACCTATCACACCATGCACTGTAGCACAAATACATTAACTGTAGTATTTACAGTTTGTGTAATAGGGGTGTGATCACGTATGTATGCCACAGTTCAACAACTTTGAGTACCGGTAGTCTATATGATGTTGTGAAGCACACAAACACACACATTCTTAAATAACTAGTATTAGGATCAAAATAATGTTCCTATCCTTCCTTCTAGGGTAATTATTTCTCCAAGGATGTGTAAGACCCTCTAATAGCATTATTTACAGATGTATTTACAATTTATTTTGTTTGGTCCCTGTTCTCTGATCCGGTAGCCTTATTTGCCATTATGCCATCCCCTTTGTATTAATGGAAATTAAATTAGCCATGTTTTTTAAATAATGTCTCTTTCTCCTCTTTTGGGACATAATAGATACTGTATAGCATCAATGCAGATGTACTGTACATTGTCAGCTGTAATCCTATGGTTTTGTTTGTCTCTGAGGCCTCCAGTATGCCATGTTTCAGTATATTGTTACGCCTCGACCTTGATTCATCTCACTTTGCAGACAACTTTGCCTCTTGGTGGAGTAGGCAATTGATATTTCCAGCCATGCTGTTCTGCCTTTCTTCCATATGTACTGTTTTGCTCCAACAAAGCTGTTCTTTCCACACGTTCATCCTGTGTGCTCTTGTCTTGTTTCTTTGCCAATTTTACTGTCCTGTTCACCTCAACAAGCATCAACCGCGGTGCCTTTTTCTTTGCTGTGTTGATCGATATATCCATCGTTTGCATTATTATTGATATGCCTCCTCTTTTCAATTTTTATTTGTCTATAGTTTGTGTGAGTTTGACTCACTTTCTGCCGATAATGTTGCTTTAAAGACCTTGTGTTTATTTATTTATTTGTAAGAGACATTTCTTCTTCACCCTGCCTGCTACCACTTCGCGGCACCGGAAGTCGCTTCCATGGTGATTTCTGTTTTTAAAGTCTGGTGCCACTGCTACAGTATGCGACACAACTATATTAGGAAACAGTGTGAGGAATAAGTGCAACATATGAGAAAGTGCAGAAATAATGAAAGGAGATAAGGTAGCATAGAGAGAAAGGTGGAGGTTTTTGTAAACCAAGATAACACAACAAACTGGACTTTTATCCAGCTGTACAAAGTAAGTAAGAAGTACAGTAAGAGCGTGTAGTGGGGGTGGTTCCATTCAATCCTTTTTGCAACTGCTGCTGCAGCTGAGGAAATGTGATAAGCTGAGTGCAAAGTGATGTTGTTACACGTGCACGACAACACCATGAGCTATCATAGCACCATCTTCAGCCAGGGACACCAAAGGAGTCTGCTGCCTTCACGGCTTACAAAACAGCCCAGCCTATATGAGGTGAAATGCTTGCAAACTGCACATTCTCACAAGCTTCTCTGTTTGAACAATGGAAAGTTTACTGTGTAACTCCCTGCTTATTATTAAAGGGGACAGCCTTGTGTAAACAGTGGGAGTGAGCGCCCCAACCCTTTTTTGTTCTTCCTAAATTTAGTGTAGCCAATTATCTTTAACCCATTTTTCCTCCCAATTTTAGCCGCCCATCATGCCAAATTATCCTCTCCACAGCCACTGCTGTTGTACCCAACAGGCTCACCTGCCAGTGAGTAGCGCCTCTCTCCGTCCTAGGGTAGATGCATACTCCACTTTTAGAGACAATTTTTATTTGTTCGGCTCTGTCTAAACTACAATATGACATCATTCAGAGGTTCTGTTCATATTGCGTTCATCCAAGACGGATGCCTGCTTCTCAAACCTCCTTGGCAGAGCTAACATCTTTGTCATCTCAAAGGCAGTGTCTGTGTTAGGTAACAGAATGCTATTGTGTCAACATTTGAGTATGTGATAATTTGTGATTATCACTTTACTCTTGGCCCTTTGAGCCTGTTGAGGTTGAAATGTCTTCCATCAGTTGGTACTGGTACAGGAATGCTGATTCCTGTCAGAAGATGCTCTTCCCTAATGAGATAGAGAATGGCTGCAAGATTCTCTGGGATAGATACCTGGAGTGGAGGCTGAATGCTGCTGCAGAAATCCTGTCAAGACACAGCCTCAGGATTAGGGATTGACCGATTATCAGTCCCATCGATTATCCCATCGATATTTGTTACTATACTATAATCGTATTGGTGTTTTGACGGACATTAAGCCGATATCTCCGATATATCTATTATGTGAATGACATAAATGTGCATCCCTGGTGCAGCAACCACTCTCTGAAAGCTAGAGCTGTAGTCACAGACACACACGAATGCAAATGTCCCATTATGTTTTTAAAACCATTGTGTTGGTAACACGCCTGCAGTTGTATCAACACAAGGACAAACAAGACAGAACATTTACCAGCCTGTTAGTTTTCATTTTCCATTCCGAGAAGTATCTACAGTATTAGCATCCTTCGGCCTTCAGAATAAGCACATGCATACCCCCCTCAACACACACACACACACACACACACACACACACACACACACACACACACACACACACACACACACACACACACACACACACACACACACACACACACACACACACACACACACACACACACACACACACACACACACACACACACACACAGCTGAGAACTCTTCTCAGACACTGCATGCTCTGCCTCATCATAGAAGCTACATGTATGACTACAAGGGGTTACCAATACTGACTTTCATCCTATCCTTACAATCAACCGCACAAGGCTTATGTTATGGTAGACTAGCAGCTCAAGTGTGAAGCCATAGAACTGTAGACATTTTGGGTTGCTTTTTAGTAGCACGCTGTCATCTCCTTATAATTCTAGTCAGCCACGTTTGCTGTGGAACCACTCTGCCGATTCTAACCGAGCTGCGTGCTAATGAATGAAAGCAGGGGCCTGGCAGAGGGAAATGGATAGAAACAAACAAGGCTATTAGAGTTGTTGTTGTGCTCCGCTGTTTTCTCAAGCTAGCATGAATGCGATGTACCCCACCCCTCACCATCTCATATGGGCTGATGCACCACTAAGGAAGGAAGGAGGGAAGGGAGGAAAGAAGTAGGGAAATAATTAAGGAAAAAAGAAAGAAAGAGTGTGACAGGACCACAAAGTTTCTATGTCAATGCACAAAGCAAAACACGCAGGGTTACAATTCCAAAGGCTTAGCTGGCCACTGTGTGGTTCACATGGTTCTGCTAGTGCATTCTGGACAAGGCCTATTCTTTCATTTTGTTTTTTTAAACTGTATAAACATTCTGTTGGGCCTAGGGGTCATTAGGCCTACAATGTTTAAAGAAAAGAAGGGGGGGGGGGGGGGGGGGGGAGTAGTCAAAGGTTGCTGTTGGGACACACTTTGAAAAACTGCCCAGTTGAAGTCACCGTTTCAGGTTGACTCATCATTTTAATGATGTAATCCAAGTCAATCATTGTGCCTGCCTGGCATCATGGACATGTTGAGACCTGTTGTGTTGCCCAATGCATTGTGACAGGAATGTGGCTCTGCTTTTGGCCAAACTATAATTTTTAGCGTGTGTAAAACTCACAACGCAATGAATTTATGGATAAATGGTGGTTTAGAATTATAATGAACTGTGGAATAGGGCGAGTAAGCATGGTGCAGTTTCTCATAGTCATCATAGTTGCATTGGGCTCTTGAGAACAGCTCCAACAGCATGACTTCTGAGGACACATGGTCTTGCACACGTCACAGTTCTTTGTAATCTGGCCTGGATAAAATGTGTTTCAACTTGGTTCAGAATGTAATTATTTATGTTTATTTGGAATAAGCTGCTAAGGACTGACCAAAGTAACACAGCCACACCATCCAGTCTTTACCATGACAAATGCCATCACATGGTGGGAGGGCTTGAAGCCAGATGTTTGGCATTTTCTTCCAGTCACATTATGTAGGGCAACCAGGGTAATAATAAACAATTGCATAACAAACAATGGGAGGATATCCAGGGATTAACTAAAAATTGCTACCACTGGCAGCATCGGTTCCGGGACAAGGGACAACTTGCAACCTGGATGGCTGTGCTTTGCTATGATCTCAAGTAGGAGAGCAATGTGAAGCTTCTACTGAAAGGGGTGAGCTAACAAGGGCTCACAACAAATGTATATTTAGTTGATCATACTGTATTTTCTGTTCTGTTTATATTCTGTTCTGTCTAGAATGAATTGTCTCTTCAGCAAGGGTTTGTTTCTGGCTGTGTCAAAAACACAGCCAGGAACAATAATGAGGCTGGATGCCATTTGTCTGTCTCCGTTCTCTTCTTGTGCCTGACTGTCCTGTTGTGGTGCACTCTATTTCTAAAAGTTGTGTGGTTGACATTAGCTGTTCGGTAGCGTTAGAAGGAGTTCTGCATAGCGCTATGTCACTGATGAGCCCTTGCGCTCACACCCGCGGTGACCTCGCCTCACCCGCGGTAGCACAGGCTGCTTAGCCTCTCGTCTGTAGTCTAAATAAAAAATACACTTTCGCCACTCACCAAAACAAAGACTGTTCTAAGATGCTGAAAGCCTACTTCCCTTAGTGGGAACACTTGGAGCCCCCCCATCTTACGTCTAAAATACACAGAAAAGAAAATATATCACTGAACGTCTAGCTACTCCACAGCGCCCTCTACAGAAGAAATAGAAATTTAATGGACCAGATTTTGCCTTCCGGTGAAATGTTTTCTTTTCTGGCTAAAAGGTGTATTTTAGACGTGAGTTGGGGGACTCGGAGTGTTCCCACTAAGGAAAGTAGGCTTTCAACTCCCTAAAACCGTCTTTGTTTTGGTGAGTAGCGAAAGTGTATTTTTTATTTTCACTACAGACGCAGCCGTGAACTCTATGGACCAGAGCTAGGTTGAAATTAACAACTCGAAGAGTTGACTGGAAAGTATGGTGAATAATATACACGTGATATTCAGGTGCAGCCTCCTACACTGTAAACTTATTTCACAAGATGAACATGTAATTATATTCTAATCCAGAAAGGAAATACACACTAAGCAACAAACAATTGCTTGAATGAATTGAAGCTCTCAAGTGCGCCCCATACATGCAGGATTTAACCAGGCATGAGGCATCACCCGTTAAAAGACCAAAGAGCAAGACATAAATTATATTAATCTTACCGTGTTCTGTTTCGCAGGAATATCAGTTTAATCAGTGGGTGTGTGAAATCCACCAGGCCGTTCTTGGATATGCTGGTGACCCGCAGCCTGTGGTCCAGAATGTGCAAGTCCATGGTCTCTGCTGGGTTCTTGTTCCAGTGCAAAAAACAAAAGCCCTATCAGTCCGTGCAAACGATGCCGGGTACAGGGAACAGGCTTCCTAAAATACAGCCTATCGAGGTTATTCGTGCATTAACGATGACAAACACGTTTGAATCACCTAATGCTATGCGCGTCTTGCATCAGTGTCGGTCCGGACGGTCGGGGAGAAAAACATCCGACGTAATCCGACTCCAGCCTCCACTCAACTACTGTGTATTCAAATAAAAGGCAGCCTCAGATGAGACTATAAAACACACCTCCTCCTCCTCCTCTTAAAGCTACAGGCAGTGGTGGGAAAACGTAAAAAATACTCTGTTAAAGTAAATTAAAAATGTACTTGAGTAAAAGTACAAAGGATATCAAAATGTACTTAAAGGGATATTCCACTTTCAACAGGGAACACCTTATGGGCTTTTCTCCACACACACACACACACACACACACACACACACACCCATTGTAACTTCAAACTCCATTTTAACCATGAAAGATTCATTAAAAACACCCATTATGTTTTCTGGTGACTCATACTACCCTCCTTATAGGTGAGCACTGAGCAGGCTGTGTTTTTTTCAATATCTTTTTGCCTCCACCAGCCGTTGGCTCCACCAGTCCGTGCGTCCGCCGTCCGTGCGTCCGTCCGTCCGTCTGTCCGTCCTCCGAGTTTGTTAACAGCTAATCTCTGGCGCCGTTGGCCCGGTCGCTGCCAAAATGAGCACACACACTCCCTGGATGCCAATTCAGAACCTCTGCCCCACATTTTTCAAATGGCCCTGTTCTAGCGCCACCATGAGGCCGATGTTTGCAAAACACATTTCTGTACACTCCTCCTACAGATTTTGTGCGAAAATCACGCAAATCGGTAGACAGTATCTCTACAGTCATGTGATCAACATGGATCTGTCTGATTGTCCATATTCCATCCTGATTGGTTGAGATTGGCTTTCAAAGTTTGTAAGATTGGTCCATTTTGGACAAAATGCCTCAAATCACAAACGCAGAGTGCAATTAACATGAAATCGCGTACACACGTTCCCACTAGGCCGAGGAAGAAATGCCACTTCAAATTTTGGCCTCATGGTGGCGCTATAACAGGCCGATTCGTGGTTTTACCTATAACTCCACCAATCAGTTTTAAACTTTGCAAGCGCACTCCCTATGGACAGGTTTCTGGTCCACGTTACACTGATAAAACTAGATGCGTGCGCAGGGCTATGGCGCAGGGTCCGTACCAAAATTAGCCAATGAAACCAGCGCTCCCTAAAACAACAGGTTTGGGGATTGGACGGAATTGATTACATGATACAGTCAGCTGTGCATTTAGTCTCAATGTTTGTAAACAAGAAACCCATCTATAGGCCAAGGAAAAACCCTTTCCTTGCATTTTTCGCATCAGCCTTTTATAGCACCACCAGGAGGCCAACTTATGTAAGACACATTTTGGGATATTACTCCTTCAGATTTTACCCCAAATTAACACAAATCATTACACAGTATCTCTACAGTCATATCTCATATGATCAAGACCAGTGTTGCCGTGGTCTTGGGTCGCGCGCCCCCGGCGACCCATATCTTTTTTCAGCCGGGGTTTGTTTTAACTCACTTACTGCCAATTAAAAATGCCCTCGAGTGGCATTAGTGCCAGCCCTCTCCATAGACTTCCATGTAATTTGTAGTGCACAGATCATGCACACCCATGCACAGATCATGCACCATGTTTGTGCAGGCTGTTCACAGCTTTCAAACAAAAAAAAAAGATTGGAATTCCGTTCAGGCATTCTTGAGATAATAGCCATTATGTTTTCCTAAAATGTAAACAAAGATGGCTGCCATGTTTGATAGATGGGGTTGCTATGGGGGTTAAACATGCAATTTCGCGATTTCTATCATGCCTACTACATTTTTTGGGGTCCAAAGAATTTTTTTGTTTTTTTTCTAAGTAAAAGTCGCCCAAAGTCGCTTGGCAGGGAAGCCCATAGTGAGAAAGTTGCTCTAAAAGTCGCCTGGCACTGTATGAGTTAACAAAGAAACGAGCCTATATGCATATCAATAGACCTGTATAGTAGGTGTTGAGCGACTTTGCGACCCCCCAAACATTGAATCACCACTTCACCACTGATCAAGACAGATCTGTCCCATATTAAATATTCCATCCTGATTGGCTAAGATTGGCCTCCAAACTTTGCAGGATTGATCTGTTTCGAACAAAATGCCTCAAATCAAACACAGCGTGCAATTGTAATGAAATTGTGCACGCACATTCGCTAAAGGCCAAGGAAGACATTACACTACAAAATGTTCAAATCAGCCTCATGGTGGCGCCATGAAAGGTCTAAGATTGGTGAAGAACACATGCCACCCTTTTTACATTGGCCTATTATAGCACCACCAGGACGCCTGGCCTGGTAGAGACCTGTGCTCGGAAGAGCACTGCTTCTATAGTTTCATTTATTTTTGGAGCTGTGTGGAACAGAGCTCCGCTATAGGCAGCAATGTGTGTCCTCACCGTCAAGTGAGAACTGTCCTCACCGTCAAGTGAGAACTGTGCCGTTGAGTTTGAACAGGACCTATTGTGACCACACGAGGGCGCTGTTGTTCAGGCCAGGCCAGACACCCACACACACACACACACACACACACACACACACACACACACACACACACACACACACACACACAGCTCCACTTCGAACAGAGGTTCGATTTTTAATAATTATTTGGGGAAACGGAAAAAATGAAATACAAAAAAAAAAATAATAATAATAATATCGCTCACGTATTAGGAGGGTAATATGAGTCACCAGAAAAATAATGGGTGTTTTTAATAAATCTATCAAGGTTAAAATGAAGTTTGAAGTTAAAATAGGTGTGTGTGGGGTAACCTCGCCCACCAGGCTTTCTGAGAGAAAGCCTGGTGTTCGTTCACAACAGGCCGTTTGGTTTCCGCCTAAAGTGCGGAAACCACTAGAAGAAGCGGCGTCGCTTTAATTTGGTTCCCTCCGTTTGTTTCCCCAATCCCTTTTAAAATGCTGGAGTAGCCTAGTGTAGTCTTGCCAGTCGCTAACAGTTGGACTAAAAGATGCATATACCAAACAATTTTTTCAAAAGCAAAACTACACCGCATCATTGACTTTATTAGGTAGGCCCTAAAAGTATGTCCTTGAGCGCAGGGGAATATTTTGGGTTAAAACTGATTCCGGTGGATAGTTCCGGCCAAATTGTAGTCCTTTGAGTACTACATGTTTTGTGGTTTCCGCTCCAGACCGGTTACAAGCCCGAAAAGTGAAGTGATCCCAGACTAGTGTGGGGAGAGGCCCTGGGCCTGGTAACATTTACATCAATATCTAAATATTGAATCAAGCAAATTATTGAAAGTGAAATATCCCTTTAAAGTTATACCATGTAACTTTTTTTATAAAACAAATCTTAAAATTGTCCTAACTGTTAAATCGCTAAAGTTTTAGAACCCCTACTCTGTTATTTTCAGCTTCTGAAGCCTTCTCTTTATATGTTTTCTATGAGTTGTGAGGGGGGGAGAATTTCCCGGCAAAATGATGTCATCTCCCACATGATACACTACCGGCCAATCACAGCGCCGATCATACACCACCGGCCAATCACAGCGAGTCTTGCTGTCTCTAAAGGAAGTAGCTTCCCTCAGCAACTGTGTTTACATTGGTGAAGGAATCTTGCTTGCTACTCCCTCAATCCTGGTCTAAAAATGATGGGAGACGGCTCTACGGAATCGTATCGGCGAGGCGGAGGTGCTCGCGACGGCCGCGGGGGTCTCCGGCCGAAAACTACTTCTTAAAGGTCAAGGATGTTCACGACCACAACACCAGAGGCAGCTCCACTAATCATCATCAACGTAGATTTAACACTAAACAAGGCTCTAACTCGTTCTCCTGCTACACCATCAACATGTGGAACGCCCTTCCTCAAGCCCTAAAGGAGAGCAAATCCCTAGCCTCCTTCAAAATTGGTATGAAAAGTCACCTTCAGACAGCTGCTACCCGTGACTTGTAAATAGACTAAGCCCCCATGCCCCCCCCCCCTTTTTTATTATTCTTTTTTCTGCCTTTGTATTTGATGTTATGCTTTTGAAACTGATATTATCCTAGATAAAGTACTATGTTCTATCCGTCTGTCTTTCAATGTTATATGAGATACTTAAAGTGTGGTTCCTGTGGAAATAAGCCTCGGCTTTCTAGGATCTCCTTTTAGTTGACCTTGTACCAGTGATTTGTACTGTCATGAAACTGTACTTTTTTCTATTGCAAACTTCTAATAAATTCTTCAATCAATCAATCAATCAAAAAAGCAATACCGCTACTGACCACTAGTTGAGCAGCTTCCACAGTACAGCTTTAAGGTAGGCTACCAAAAGTAAAAGTAGGCTACTCATTATGCAGAAAGTGCCATTTCACAAGTTTTCAAATGTGTAAAATGTCTATATTTTTTTTGAAAATAGCAGATCTTCAAGTTCTTATGTAGATCATCTATTCTCAAATGGCCGAAATGTATATAGGGCTGAAATGGTTAATGTATGTTTTGTAATAATAGTCTTTATTAATAGTCTTAATAGTCATTAATTTGAAAACTCACGTTTTCAAATAAATGTAGTGGAGCAAAAGTACAACATTTGCCTCTGTTGTAGTGGAGTAGAAGTAAAACAGTACTGTACTTGGGAGACGATGGAAGATGGAATAAAGTCGACAAGTACTATATTAGTCTGGTTGCCCCTGCATGGGCAACCACACTAATGATGTATGACCCCAGAGTTGGGCAAGGGTTTCAGCTGATCCAAGCCCCATAAGCCCTATTCACGGCCCGCCCATTCAGCAAATTTCTCAGCAATTTCCTGGTGCTGACGTCAATTTAGAAGGGGAACTATAACAGAAATTGCTGGAGTTAAAGCCAACAAATCATTATTTCAAACGGTAAACGCTTTGTGCCTTTTACTATCTTGTGTTCTTGATCATGCTAGCCGTATTTTATACTGTACTATTCGGAAATTGCATTAAATTAGCGATTTCTGTGTTAACTCTATAGGCTTAGCAGGGTTTTACCCCTTCAAAACGTGACTTCAGCACCGGGGGGATGCTGAGTGGGCGGGCCGTGAATAGGGCTCATTGACTGTCATAAAAAATAAATATTTCAAGTCATAAATTTACTTGACGTTGGTCATTGGTCCAATACAAATAAACAAGAAATTACAATAAAACGACAACCAATAAATAAAGTGATAATTGATCATGGAAGACAATGTATTTATTTTTGACACAAGAAGAGGTAGTCTAGTCTATTGTCATTTGACAAATGGACAGAAAGTCATACAACAGCTCAGTCAATATGTGATCTCATTCAGTATGGTTCATAAATGTGCATTCATGATAATTGGTAGCTATACACCAAATGATTCCCAATCAATAATAGGCTGCTGCTGTACATCACATTGGCTGAAACAATCAATCATATCACCAACTTGACCTATGGTTCCTGAGACGCACACACACACACACACACACACACACACACACACACACACACACACACACACACACACACACACACACACACACACACACACACACACATGATCAAACAGTCATACAGGACTTTTAAGGAGGTGTCAGTTTGATTGAAATTTAAGTTCCCAGTAAACTGTCCCAATGGTCACTGGCTTCATGATAATACGTATTCACACACTGTTCTCTTATTCAATATCTTTTGGTAGAAAAAAGAATATTGCTGTGATACCACACTCTCTGTATTCACCTGATCTCGTAATTTTCTTTCAATTACCCAAAATCTAAATTAAGCTCAAGAGGAAAGAGATTTGATGGAATTCCAATGAACCATAATTATGTGTGACGGCAGATCTACAGTTGAAGACAGAGAATTGCTTCCGACAGTGGCAGGACATTTGCATAAATGCATATAATTTGAAGGGACAAATAGAATGCTTCCTTAACCACACCGTCCCTTATTCTCCTGTGAACATTATTATGTGAAAATAGCTGATTTACTTTACAAGCTCAGGTTGTGATAGGCTATTTTCGCTGAAGAGATTTGGTGGAGAGGGAAAAAGGAGTGGACCAAGTACAGTACAGTGGTGGACTCCATATCTCTTCACTGCATCGGCGAGCTCTTGGTGGGTATCATTATTCTGGAATCCATGCTTCTAATCAAAGGTACTGAGGAGAGACAGATAGAAACATGCTGTCAGAAACATGCTGTCCTTAGCATTTGAAGCATTCAAAAGTGAAAAAAATCAAGAAAAACCTTAAATTAGTAATTTTATGTTTTTCTTGTATTTTTTTCATGTATTTAAAATTACACATAATTTTATAGATTTATTTGATGATTCTCCTGTGTTTATGACACGGGAGGTCCTCATACATGCACTCAAGGCAATACAGGAACTGAATACCAAAACACTCATATCAAAACACAGTCGCCCTGGGCTCTCATCCACCGTCCTCGGAACGGCACCTGGTATTCCTAATCTTAACCTCAGTAAAACTATGCCTCACCCAAATCCTATTTCTATCCTTATCCTCAGTAAAACAAATCCAAGATTAAAAAAAACACGCCACTGAGCTGACCGCTCAGTGGCTGACCGCGTGTGGTCGGTGGAAAATAAATGAGGGCAAGCGTGTTTTGAGGCGAGCATTCCGGTTACCCAGGAATTAGAATCAACACGACTGCTCTACCTAGACCTCTAGCACCACTCAGACTTTGTGAACAAACTGACTTAACCATTCAAACCCTTTATAGTTTGTTGTACATCAAATAGCGTAAATAGAAGATCTACAACATCACTACACAGCACAATGTTTTTACTGAATATTTGTTTGTATGTTTGGCAATTATGACATGCCCAGGGTAGGGACAATGAGAAGGGTGGATTGTCACAAAACTAGAGGTTAACTATGTAAGCCCGGTTCTTTTACCTCTGTGAGTGAGACAATCACTATGGGATATCACGCCTGGGGCTCTCACGAGGAGAGGGACAAATAACCTGGTGGGAAAGACTAGTAAGACTCCCTAATCGGGAGATAAGCGACATATGTCTGCAAAAAGCAACCTCATAGAATAGAAGGCAATCATAGCCTATCAGGAGGGAATATGGGAAATGGTACAGATGCATGTTGCTGACATGAGTTGCGAGATTGTGTGTACCACTTTGCGTGATTTTTAGGCAAAATGTGTAGGAGCAGTGTCCATTAATGTAAGCAGCCTCATAGCGGCGCTAGGACAAATCAGAGGTGGAGGTTGTGATTTGCCAGCCAAGGAGTGTGTGTGAAAAGTTTGGCATGGACAAGAGCAACGGTGCCGGAGATAAGAGTAGGGCCAAAAGTGTAACGTGACGTGACGGACAAATGGAGAGACTGACTGACAGACAGCCGGTGGAGGTTTTCATAGTAACTGCGACCTGACGGTCTTGAGTCAAAGGTCAAGGTCAAAGGTCAAAATGCAGAACAGATAGGTAGAGACTCAAGGTAAATAGGAGGTAGGGACATCACGTGACAACGGGGATATGCCATGTCCAGCCATGGAGCTCACCATGGGTGCCAGTATCGACAGAAACGATTATTATTTACTGTTATTATTATTATTTAATTATGCACTATGCACATCGAAAAACAAGTGATTGTAAAAATACCTCTGATATATTTTATTCTATATTCCTGAACAGATTATATGACAAAGATCTCAGTCGTTCATAAATAGTGTTTCTTCCAGGTTTGTTCATGAGCTGATGTAGCCGGCTCCATCATTCTGGCACCCATGGGAGCGTCATGGCCGGTCCCAGCGGTCACGTGTTTCCCTTCCTTATATTTTAACTTCCTTGAACCAGCTTCAAGGGTTGGCCAATCAGGGTTGTATGCTTGGGTCACGTGGTTTGGGGCTTGCGTCACTAGGCTTTAGCCCGCCCCCCAGAAATGAAAGCTCTTCCTGAAATCCCAGACTCTCTTCCCAAAACGAAGTGTGTGATAGAGGCTGGCAACACCAGGCAACTCGGTGCAATCTTTCTGGTTAATGGCATGCGAGATCCGATTTGGGATGATAAAAGGTTGCATTGAAACCAATTGAATTGAGTGTAACTGAGGTTTATGTACAATACATGATTAGACAAGTTGTTTGCTTGGCTGACTTTCACTTGGGAGGCTCTGTAGGTGTGGTGGTGAGGTGAGAATAACAGTACCTGTGCTATACACGTTGGAGGCCCATCCTTCCTTTAGCCACGCCAACTTCCTGGTGTCCTCTCGGGACTGGAGGCTTTCGTAAGCTTTATAGAAAAAGCAACACAAATATTATGCAAAATAATTATCTCTACGCACACACGCATGCACACATGCATGCACACACACACACACACACACACACACACACACACACACACACACACACACACACACACACACACACACACACACACACACACACACACACACACAGGTATACTCACCCCAAAGGTGATGAACAACGTACAGTTCACCAATCTGAGAAAAGAAGCCGCCCACTGCTTCTTGATTCTCTTGTCTGTGTTTGATGGCTCTCGCCCTGTTAACAGTAAAACAAACAAATACAGGCATGCATATTATGAACATTATTGCTAAAGTGCAAATATATCTTCAGTAGCTACCTGTCATCCCTATTATAGGCTCAACATAGATGGGCTGTGAGCTTGTAAATCTGCTATTTTCACAATTCAAGGTAGGATGAAGTACTGGTAGTGTTGTCCATGGCTCCATATAAATGGAGCTTTTTTAAAGACCCCATCTCCCTCTGCTGGCTATTGTCTGTATTACCTAGTTGTTGTAGATGTATGTATTTGAGTCCTGTTGGTCTCAACACTACAGTTGAGACTCAAGTGTAGTGTTATGCTTAAAGGGCTTTGAAAAACTAGGCTGATTTTGTTTGTTTTCCTGTACATGTTAAAAACAATATATTGTTAAAAAATGGCAAGCTAGTAAGCAATGTAACTGCAGCTATTACATTTTATAATAGTGTTTACGTGCCAATAAAAGCCCAAGCCCAATAAACGAAGCAAAAGGATAATAATATTTAGATTTAGGTGTGCCCAGCTGTGGGTGTCATTATAAATTGTATTAGCTGCAGTTGCTGTATTAGCTGCTTACAAGTACAACACAGTGTGCTATAAGGTCAACCTTAGGGTCTGGTCAGGTCACACATGCCGTATCATAGCCAACGCAAGCCGAGACTCAAGACGTGTCCATTTGTTATCTTGCAAGGCTGTGGGTCAGTGCTAGCATGATAGTCCCCCTGTGTAGTTTGTTTGACTTATGTTGGCTCACTGAGTGAAAACTACAAGCGAAAAGGCTGCCAAGTGAGGTCAATGCACAGTGCTGTTGGTTGGCGTCCAGTCAAAGTTCACCAACATTGAACATCACACACAACACCACCAAAGCACCGCATCTGAATGCTCTGCCCCTTTCTCCCCTATATTAGAGCAGTGGTGGCTGAGTGGTTAGTGTCCACACCTAGGACTCCAGAGGTCACAGGTACGATTCCCCACTCCAGCTACCACTGCTCCCCTTCCCCCTTGCGCTCCTTGTGGGCATCACTGGGTTGAGTTCAGCTGTGTCAAAGCTGATAAAGAAAGCTGCTGGGTTGGGCTGCGATATCTGAATTTCCCCTGCGTAGGTATTCATTATCATTATATTAGAAGTGTGTGGGGAAGTGCCACTCTGCAAGCACCTGAACTGCATGTATACAGGGCCCTTATGCAGCCTGCTATGTTTTTACACTGTTGTAGATTAGACCCTGAACCGGAAAACAAACTTCAAAATCAGCATAGGGTTTCGTCCACCTTTAATTCACACATTGACACACAATGGTGTTGTGTGCCCAAAATAGCTGATCTAGCTCACAAGGTGTCGCATGCATGCGTTGTGAGTGTGTAGACCAGCTATCAGAAAGCCACACACCACCATATGACAAGACCCAACAGCTTTTCGGTTGTTGGGTCGTCACACCACGTTATGTCGAAGCATGTTCCCTGTAGTCAAAAAAGTGTTTCTGATGCATACCAGTGATTGCCCCATTCAATCATGGTTCCTGGCTGCAACAGAGAAAAGGGAAGATGAAAACATTGAATACAAAAGAATGAATTGCATCACTTCAGGTACACTAACAAAACTTTGACTAAGAACACTTGGCATGGATGAATCAGCAAAACACGAAACGTACCACACAGCTGAGCACAGACAATAGAGCCCCTATGATTTGAACCATGGCAGTAAAACCAGTTTAGGAGTACTCAACAGTGATGGAAGAAACAGTGATGCAAGAACTCACATGTTTTACTTAAGTAAAAGTATAAATACTGCAATGTAGTTATACTCTGTTACAAGTACAGAAAGTCCCGTAATAAAGTGTCGGTATCAAAATATACTTAAAGTATCAAAATTAAAAGTATTAAAAGTACAGAATGTATTCAAAATATTTTTAAAGTAGCCGATCTACAAGCTCCTAATGTGCCACATGGTGACACATTATGAGCTTGTAGATCTGCTATTTTCAATTGGCCAAAATATAGGGTTGAAGCGGTTAGTGTGTTTTGTATTAATAATCAACATCTACATATAGTAACTAAAGCTTTCATATGATTGTAGTGGAGTAAAAATGTAAATATTTTCCTCTGAGATGTTGTGGAGTAGAAGTAAAAGTATTGACAATTGACAAAGAAAAATACCAAAAAATTGTGCTTTGAGTATGTGTACTTAGCCTACTTTACACCAGTGGTTCTCAATATTTTCATGCTGCGACCCCCAAAATAATCAAACCTTTGTGTCCAGAGGTTACCTTGAGTTTGTATGAGCGCATTTCATAGATATTGGGCCCGGGTCTGGGCAAGGGTTCATTCCAGAAGCTGAACTCTAGAAGAAGCTGGTTCTGTCTGGAAATCAACATCTTAGCCCTCTCTTTACGAAACTCCAAATATTCCTTCAGAAAGGAAGAGAGAAATGTTTTAATACAGTAGCCTACATAAAGCTAAAAAAGTGATCCCTAAATATGGCCATTAGGCTACAGCTTCTTGTTTGTATTGCATATTATGTGCTTTTAATTCATCTTGATTTGGAATGGACAACTTTATACCTTGTTATTGTTCAGTTTGTTCAGGCACTCAGTCAAGGCTGGGTAGCCCCCTCTGTAGCGCCAAAGGTGCACTGCAAAAAACAAACAGCAGATGTCACTGCTGTACTTTGTAACCAAAATGATAGCCACCCACATAGCCAAAACAACAACAAAACATGATCACTGTTGCTCTTTGGAGTTTCAATATGATGTAATGGTTATTTTTAAAAGTCAGTTAGACTTTTGAGGAAATTCATGATATTGACTGGATTTGGAGTTAGATCAAGGTTCAGGTTAGATTTTAGATTATCATAAAGTAAGTAATGTGGGTCAAAAGCATGTCTCCACAATGTGTGTGCACAACAATACAGAGAAAGCAATGGATATAACTAAGTTAACGCTATAATCCTTTCCCTTGATATACTGTACAATCCAGCACTTAGCACACTTTAAACCACACATGGGCAACATCAGGCCCGGGGGCCGGACCCGGCCCTTTGACCATCTCAATCCGGCCCTCAAAGTCATAAATTCTATAAATTGATTTAACTTGACTCCAACCTTGAGTTCCTATTTATAACATAATCTAATGTGTTTTATCAGTGACCTATGGAGTGGTGCATGTCAGATTAGATACAGTATAAATGTATAGGCTCATTTAAAAGATGATATGGCATTGACGCAGATTCTTTTATGTAACTAATAAACTATAATATCTACATTGTAGGCCAGAATACAGTACAGCTGTCTCGTTGTGAAAGGACCCCATTGTAAAGTAGCCTGGCATGTCTAAAGTCACTTAATTTATCATAGTTAGTAAGGCCCTCTGAAAATAAATGCTGCCCACCCCTGCTCTAGGGCACACATGGGCAACATCAGGCCCGGGGGCCGGACCCGGCCCTTTGACCATTTCAATCCGGCCCTCAAAGTCATAAAAAAAAGAAAAGAATCATTCATTCTATAAATTGATTTAACTTGACTCCAACCTTGAGTTCCTATTTATAACATAATCTAATGTGTTTTATCAGTGACCTATGGAGTGGTGCATGTCAGATAAAATACAGTATAAATGTATAGGCTAATTTAAAAGATGATATGGCATTGACGCAGACTCTTTTATATAACTAATGAACTATAATATCTTTATTGTATAGGCCAGAGTACGGTACAGCTGTCTAGTTGTGAAAGGACCTCATTGTAAAGTAGTCTGGCATGTCTAAAATGTCTAATTTATGCAGTTTTAACATCATTCTTATGTGTTATGTGTTTCAAGTTTCAATTCAATTGTACAATGTGTGGCCCTTCACTTACTTTATCGTAGTCAGTAAGGCCCTCTGAAAATAAATGCTGCCCATCCCTGCTTTAAACTGTATGTGGTCACAAAGGGCCCATGTTTAGGGTTCAAAAAAGGTACAAGAAAATGTGCCATGTAGGATGTCAACATGGTCCACACCTAGAAATGTTGATAGGCAACATATTTGGGAAACTTCCCGTTTCAATGTTTTTGTAGCCTCGGGATCCAGGCATTTCAATGTTTTTTGCCACTTGCAGAAACATACATGTTTTCTCTGGCAACCCTAGTCCTTACCAGCTTGGTCTTGCTCTCCATACCAGGTATTCCAGCTTCCTACCACCTCACATGGGTATTCCTGGTCAATATGAAGCTTGTTTTGCACCTCTGCCCTGAGTTCAACAGAATGGGTGAAAAAACAACAACACTGTAGAAAGCTCGTAATACCTTGCCATATGATGGTGTCACATAGCGAAAATAAATCTACAAGGTGCTATCTTCGCCATTAAAAAAAGAATCATCTAATCATCTAAAATGACATGTTCAAAAGGGATGAAAGATTGACAGGGGCTAAATAACAGATTTTCAGGCTCGAAAACAATTTATTTTAGGCAAGCAACAGTCATACTACAGAATAAAAACTAAGCGTAATCCTGTGTGTTAATTTAACTCTGAAAGTTGAATTAACTCTCAAGATTTTGCAATGGGCTCTACTGTATGCAGACTTCATTAAACTGTCCATTGTATTCTCTGTAAAACCACTTTGGCTGAGAGCTAGAGCAAAGTATGGAGAAGGAGAATGCAGTCTGTATAGAAAGCACTGCACTGTAAAAACAACATAAATGTTGTGTACTTACTCCAGACTGTTATATGCTTCCAAACATTCCGGTTTGACATTGTGAACTGAAAGACAGAGAGCAAAATGACAAACAAAATATGCTTCAAAATATAAACAAAAACCTTCAATTTCACACAGGTATACTTTTTGCTTCTAAATGCATTCATTTTCAATAAGCCACTCTGTGTGTGCGTGTGAGTGTGCGCGTGTGCGCGTGTGCGTGTGCGTGTGTGCGTGCGTGTGTGCGTGCGTGCGTGCGTGCGTGCGTGCGTGCGTGTGTGCGTGTGTGTGTGTGTGTGTGTGTGTGTGTGTGTGTGTGTCATATGGTGTTATGTATTCTGTAAACATCAAACTACTGTATACATCGTATGAGATGTTACATGCCACAGTTCACAGACTAGATACGGTACATTCATGAAGCATTAACATGAGATTACCAATGGGAGCAGTTTGTAGCTGATCCATCCCAGGGCATCCCAGTTTTCTCTGATGTCTCTGGGGCCAGTATATATTATATTATCATAATAACACATTGAATTATGATAATAACACATTACATTATGAAAGAACACATTACAGTATGATAAGAACACATTACAGTATGATAATGACTTCATTGTTTACCAGTGACAAACTGAATGCCGCACAGAGGCTGGGATAACGTTTTTCAGTTGAATCTAATCGAACATACACAGTCAAATCCTAAAGTCAATTTATCCATACCATTCTTACGGGTCCATTTGGTTGCATTTGAACATTCTCACAGTTACAAAAGGACAAATGTACACTGAGGGTTTTTACTGTGTATGACAGGCTTGACCCCATCTAATCACTCTGTTCAAAGTAAAATGTGTGTTCACAGGCTGTCCCCTCAGTCAAATCATTTATCAGTCCAAAAAGTTGTTATTTGCATAGTGAAGTTTTTGCAATGTTTTTCATGCTGAATAAATTATTCATTGAAAAATTATGATCACATCCCTTGTAAACTATAACCCTTTAATTCTACTTGTGTATTTAGGACAATATCCAGTAGCCATTGTTCTCAACGTTACGAATCTGAAAAGGCTGGTCTCTGCATGATAATCAAATCAATTAGATGACAAATGTCTGTATCTATTAGTCAACTAAGCATTTCTTTAGTCAATGACAGCACTAATTGTGTTCTGTTTACTTTCCCTTTAGCAGTAAAATCCTCTGTGTCATTTGTTACTTTTAGAGAGTTTTGGGGAATGACCGATCCTTGTTCAAGTCCCAAAGTTTGGGCTTAATCCTCTTTACATCGGTATAGGCCGATACTCGCCTTGCTGCCTGCCATCAGTGTATCAACAAATAAGATGACATCACCAATTCAGTGGCCGATGTTTATCTCTTGTTTCATACATCTAGATAGATACAGTAGATAGATAGATTTTTATTATAGTGTCCTGCACCACATGATGCCCACAATTGCCCAGCCCGCCCGGGCTTACAAGACACTCACAAAATATACATGATTGAATTTGAGCTCATTATAAGATAGTGTGATGAAGGTTTTAAAACAGATTTAAAACAGTAATTTCTTAATAATGAAGATGTGTTTGTGACACTGACACAAAAGGGGGAATAAATAAGAAAAGAATAAATAAAATAATATTTATTATCATTGGCTGTTGGCCAAATTTTTATTTTAAACATCAGTATCGGCCCAGAATATCCCAATCGGTGCATCCATATATCCTGCGCGACACCTCAGTAAATGTATGTTCAGTCATGGCTCTAGCACACAGTTCCCAGCGTGGGCTTCGGGGACCACAGGTGGAACAAGGTGGAGTTAAATAAACACAGAGAATTTACAGGGTAGATTACGATCCCAGATATGAAATTAGAAAATAATTTCAAATGGGGGTCAGTGGCCTTTAATGCAAATCAAACTGGGGTCCTCAAAGTGAAAAAGAAACACTTGCTACTGGAGAAGAAGGACATGTGTGCCTACATTGTATTTTGTACAGGTTGCTGGTCTCCCTCTTTGACAGCAGGTTGGAGTGGGCATCTGTCCTGGCATCCACTTTGTGAACAAACAGGGAGCGAAACCAGCCCCTGTCACCGCTCTCTGAAAGCCTCCTACACAAACATGACACAAACAAAGTTGCACTCCAGGCTGAAGGCTAGATAGATAGATAGATACCTTTATTATCCCAAGGCAGCCATGCATAGACAATTCATTGGTTGCAACCTGGCGTTGTGGCATGCCTGCCCTATTAGGGGAAGATTCCCCCCAACCCCCCAAAAATGATATATTTTAGAGAATAGCAAACATAGCAACACGATGAGAGCTTCTAGATCAGGGGTCGGCAACCATTGTGCCATGTTTTCATTTTCTTTTTCTTTCTGCCATTTGATTGTCCATATACATAACAACCTTCTTTAGAAATATTTTCTTTCATATCAGGATGTAATGATCATTAGACTCAATAACCCACCTATCTCCCAGACTCCCTCCCCAGTGAGAGTTTGATGAGTGATCAACCTCCCCTGTGCCAGTGTTGGCACCCATGCCTAGGGTTGCCTAGCCCTGTTCTAGATGGTCTCTTTTCACTGAATGTTTTCATTTTTCATGGTTTCAAGGAAAAAAACATGTTATGTTTTGATATGTTAAATTATAATTCAAATATTTATGTTTGGCCCATCATTTGGGGGCCCTCTTGCAATATCCTCACAGCCCATCAGCGGGCCCGGGCCCACAGGTTGGGAATCGCTGCCATATATAGGAGCTGCCACTGTCCGCAGCTTTAGGACAAAGTTCAACTGTCAGGCAAATGATTAGAGTTTGGTAAAGTGTAGGCTAGGCTACACAGTAAAATGCCTATTAAATGTGTAACTTTGAGAGTGTACAAATAACCAAACCGTTAAATCAGCACTCAGGGTTAATTACAATGCACTGGTTCTTATTATAAGGTCATGTAGGCCTACCTATTAGTAGGACATTATTACTTTGTTAAGATATTAGTCACACTGTCCTACAGTCATTCAACAGCTGTTGAAAACACATACCCACACACGCACACATGTGAACAATGAGTGCATGCACTATGAGTCAGCCAGCTGTTGATGACATGCATAGGAATGTTATATTTTTCTCTGCTCTGTGTATGCATTCACGCATGTATGAAGGTATAGGTGTAAAACTTTACCTTGTTGAGACCTTCAGCAGATCCAGGGAACATCTTATAACCCGAGTGTTTTTGACCCACGCAGAACTCGCCGCCATGGTTCTCCTATGATGCAGATGCACTTCTCTTGCTGACTGCTGAGTAGAGGTAAACCCAGAGTTAATGTTTAACACTAACCCCACAGATTAACACGTGGGGATAAGTAAATAAATAAAAAGCTGATTGCAGCAATAAGGGCCAGGTGATCAATTAGACTTGATTAATTGATCAATAGCCTATAGGCGAAGCTACTATTGCAAGGCAGTGATTCTCAAAGTGGGGTGCAGGGACCCCCAGGGATCAGGGCCCACTTGAAAATCTAGAAAGTGTTTGTGGGTGATGTCATGCATTTTCAGAACATGTTTATTTTAATGATCAATCAATCTATTGTGTTCTGGCTTGGATCAAACACGTTTCAAGGTGTTAAGGAAAATAAGACATTATATATTATTGTAAAATTATCATTAAAATCGTTGTGATGTAATAATTCGGGGGCCCACTTGCAATATTCTCACGGCGCCCATATTTTTACACACCAGTAAGACTCCCTAATCGGGAGATAAGCGACCGTCAGGTCTTATGTATACACCACGGGCCGTGGAGTGGAGCAGTATATAGATCGGCTATTTTTGACAATTTTCCCATATTTCTTTCCCAGTGGCGTGGGGGTCCACGGGGGTCCGCCTGGGGCCCGGCGGTGGCTGGGCCCACGGGGACCCCCTGGGTACAGGCCGCGTCTCTCCCGGTTGCTGGGGGGCCGAGTTACTGCCTTTTTAGCGGGCTGCCGCGGTGGGGGTTCGGCGAAGCGGACGCGTGGGTACTGGCCCCGGCTCTCCCGGTCGCTCATAGCCCGAGTTATGGCATTTTATGTGCGCTGCAGTGGCGGGGGTCCTCCATTAGGGGGCGCAACCACTTTTGCATCCGTTCTGGAGCACCAGGAGTCGGTGGTCCCTGGGAATTCCCAGTGAGCAGCCCCGTTGGGGTGGTCATTTTTGCAGTTTTTGGCGCGTCGCCAGGGGGTCCCTGGGGGTCCTGGAGGCTGTGGTTTGGGAGGCAAGGAGTGTGTGTGGAAAGTTTGGCATTGCTAGGGGCAACGGTGGCAGAGATATGAGTAGGGCAAAAGTGTGACGTGACGTGACGTGACGTGACGTGACGTGACGTGACGTGACGTGACGTGACAGACAGACAGATAGACAGACAGACAGACGGACGGACTGACAGCTGGTGGAGGTTTTGATAGTAACTGCGACCTGACGGTCGCAATTAATCCGGGGACCCTGACATGAATGTGATTGATAAACAATGGGCATAGTCAACTCTACACTGTTGAAGAAGTTGGAACTTTACACCTCTACAACTTTTCCACCAACTTCTTCAACAGTGTAGACCAAACTGTTGAAGAAGTTAGTGGAAAATACATTTTTGAAGGTTCATAGCCACGGTGACACCAACATTCACCCAGTGACTATTAAAATGCTGCAATTAGTGTCTAACAAGCAATTAGTCCTATTGGCTGGAAGGAGCACATGCTCTGCTTCAATACTGTACAATCCTGACTATTAATTAGTGGGCTGGCTGCATGGGTATTATGCATACAGAACAACTTCCACATACTTTGAGCTAGAAAAGTGTTCAAACTTTAAAATGTTCAGCTAATAACTGATGTCATGTCATGTTATGTGCATGTATTAAAAAAGAAGAAAAAATATATAGGTCTACTTTAGGAAATATTGTATAACTTTTTATACTTACTTTTGGAGTTGGGAAAAGATCCTTTTTTTGTTGTTTTTGTTGTTGTGGTCTTGCTGCTTAGAATATTAGTTGTCGTTGGATACGATTTTTGTCCACAATGCCATGCTGTATTGATGTTGGTGCCATAGGAGATATAACAGGCAAACTTTGACCAAAATAACAATTCTCCTAGATTCTCTAATTGTAGACTTCTTGTAAATTAAGTAATGCAGATGTTTAACAATTTTACTCTTGAGAGCGTAAAATGAAACCAAATGGCACACTCTCCATCATTTAGCTGGGGACCACCTGGAACCAGCTCAAGGACCACTGGTGGTCCCCGGATCACTGGTTGAAAACCACTGACACTTCATTCAAACTTTAAAATGTTCTTCTAACCTTTGGATTTGGATTGAATGTATTCATATTTTTCGAATAATGTCATACATTTTTAAACCGTTTATCAATTTTCAAGTCTTTGGGGAAAAGTTGAGAATTCCACCTTTTTTGTAGTCCTCAACATACAGTATATACAGTATACAGTCCCTGTCCCTCACCGATGTTGCCCCCGCAACCACATACTACTGCCTAGCAACTACCTGTTTACCCTATCAACATTCTAGCAACCACCTGTTATATGATATCGACCAGCCAACCACCCAAATCTGGGAAAAAAGTATAATAAAATAATAAAATAAAATAAGAAGAAATAGATTAGGGGGGGGATTGCAGGATCTGTCTTGAGAGATTAGCAAACGCCTAACAACGCCCAATCTGATTTGCAGCTGAATTAATTTAAAATGCTTTATCTCTTCAATGTATTCATGTAATGATTCCATTCAAACACAAATTGCACACTTCGAAAGTTACAATATATTGAAATTCAGTTTGTTTTGAATATATTTATGCTTTTAAATCTATATTTTACAAATTGCTGATTCTATATCTACTATTTGCTTTCAGCGAGCCCACACAGTTTCTCGAGCAACAGCTTTTTTTCTAGTTTAGCTCTGACAGTCTACAAATGGAACCACATTGATTGACCCAAAGCCTTCGGGTCAGCGTGGGCCCATTTCTCTTTCAGAGTTAAATTGACACAATGGATTATTCTGCACAGATCTGTGTCTGTTGACCAACTTAATTACTTACTTACTTACTTAAGCCTTTAAATTCCCTACAGACCATGGGCCATTGGTGAAACTCCTGCATCCTCTCCGGTCTTGCGCCCTTTGATCCGGTTGTTGCCATGACAGGCCTTGCGCCTTCATTTCCTGCTCTGTGGTCCTTCTCCAGGTGGCTCTAGGCCTTCCTCTCTTCCATCCTCGTTGCGGGTTCCATGTTAGAGCATGTTTTGTTATTGAACTTTGTCTTCAAAGTGTGTGGCCTATCCAGTTCCTTTTCCTCCTCCTGATTTGGATGTCTATTGTCTCCTGTTTTGTGAGGTCCCACAAGTTGGCGTTGGAGATGGTGTTGGGCCAGTAGATTCCTAGGAGGCGTTGGCAGCGGTTGAGATGAGAAATGTCTGTAGTTTTTTAGTATGTTGGTGGTCGTCTTCCAGTTCCAGGTTTCTGAACTGTAGAGTAGGGTGGATTTAACATTAAAGTAAATTAATTAAAGATGACCAACTGCCTGTACACAAAATGAATTTGGGTGGAAAGGTACAAGCTAGGCCTGGACTAAATACTTTAAAAATCAATGAATCGGTATTTTTTTTCCCCATTATTTCATGAATCAATGCAATTTAGATAACAAATGCAATATGATGAGGAAGCATTACAAAAGTAAATGCTGAACTCAAACAGACATCTTGTTGTCTCCTTTTACTGTTTTGTTTCCCCAACATATCTCATCTATACTTTAACTCTATAGTGGACACTTTAAGTTCAGATTAAAATGTTTAAAGCCTTAAAGTGTAACCACTTTAAACTATCTATAGGCTATGTGTGTGTGTGTGTGTGTGTGTGTGTGTGTGTGTGTGTGTGTGTGTGTGTGTGTGTGTGTGTGTGTGTGTGTGTGTGTGTGTGTGTGTGTGTGCGCGTGTGTGTGTGTGTGTGTCCGTGCGCATGTGCCTACATGTGTGTGTGTGTGTATGTATGTATGTATGTATGTATGTACAGTTCTTACGTATACAGTATACTGTATGTATATATACACTTTTTAAGTTTTACAATAATTTGCTATTTAATTTCACATAAATATGAATGGTGGAATGTTCCGAGCTGATAAGCAGCAGGATGCGCTGCACTGCTGATAACATCATAATAGCAGACTCCTGCTGCAGTTTAACTGTCAATTCTAATATTCTTATTCAAGACACACATGCAAGCATGCACGCAAATACAGTCATGCAGAGAAGCGTCCATGCACGCAAACAGCCTTATGTTGCAAACATGCACATACAGCTTTCCAGTTGATTTATGTTTGGATTAGTGTCCTACTAATGTTAATTTAGTGTAATACAGCATGTGTGCCAGATATTCATTATAGCTTTCAATGGTTAATTTGAGCACACTGGTGCTTGTTATTGTACAATACAATGAGCACATTTTATTTATTCTGTTTATTGTACAGTAAAGAATATTCAATTTCCAAATGACATCATCCGCTGCTGTCAGTAAAAGTATGTCAAAGCTTTCCACTTTCTTTTTTATATTCATGTAGTGCTTTGGTAGCCTACTTTTTAGAACTACGGTAAGCACTTTCACATAATTTAAAAACACCTGCTCAGTGAAATGTTAATCATTCTAATTACACATAATTCTTTTAATGTCAAATTGGAGTTGGGAGTGAAATGATATCTACTTTTCTAGTATGCCAGTGTGTGCCACCACATTAACCCAGACTAATTGAGTACGTGAGACGAATAACAGTCCATATTTGATTTTTTTTAATATAGATATTTTTTGATTTACCAGACCGTAAACCACAAACTAGTCATTTTTAATCTGTTAAATTGTTAATGCAATACCCCCTATTTTGTTCAATTGTCTGTTTTAATGTTATCTGCTCCCTTTATCTGCTGAATATTGCTTGTACGGACTTATACTGTTGTTCCACAAACTGTTGGAGATATACTGTTTTTCCACAGTATTATGTCTTATAATTCCTATACGAGTTAAGTAAAAAAAGGTAATTCAACAAAGTAAGGTGGGGGGGGGGGGGGGGAGTGCATTAAGATTTTAACAGATTAAAAACTTCTAGTTTGTGGTTTACAGTCTGGTAAATCAAAAAAATATCTATATTCAAAAATCTTAAATATGGACGTCTGTTTTTTTGTCTCAATTGTCATGTTTGTAGACCCATTCCTGGACCATTTACTAAACACTGGGTCGGGACCCATTTGTGGGTCGCGGAATTTTTTTTGTGTGTCCCTTATTTTTACATTTTGTTTTTAATTACCAGTTATTTCAAAACATTAAAAATGTTCATGATTTGTTCCTTGACCTATTGGGAATGTGCGGGCAACAATTGCACAGAGAATCGCAAGCTGCGTTTATGATTTGAGGCATTTTGTTCAAAACGGAGCAGTCCTGCAAACTTTGGAAGCCAAGCCAGGATGGAATATGAAATATCGGACAGATCAGTCTTGATCACATGACTATGGAGATACTGTACTGATTTGCATGATGTTAGGAACAAATCTGAAGGAGTAATATACAAAGCAGATCTGAAAAATGCAGGGCAAAGGTTTTTCCTGGGCCTCTAGGCAGTGCGCATAAAAGGTTTTACACTGATCAGTGGAGTTACTGGTAAAAACACAAATCAGCCTGTTAAGCGCCACCATGAGGCTGAAGTGGGAACAGCATTTCACGGAAATCGCACTCTGTGTTCATGATTTGAGACATTTTGTTCAAAAGGACTCTTGCAAACTTTGGAAGCCAATCTTAGCCAATCAGGACGGAATATGAAGAATCTGAAACACCAGTTTAATGACTATAGAGATTCTGTGTACCGATTTGCATGACTTTTGGACAAAATCTGTTGGAGTACTGTCCAAAAATGTGTTTTGCACAAATCCGCCTCCTGGTGGCGCTATAACAGGCCCACGTAAAAAAGATTGGGGCCTGGGAGTGTGCGTGCACAGTTTTGCTGCCATCGTGCCAACGGTGACGGAGACACGGAGGACACGTACACACGCATGCACGCACGCACACACACACACGTGTGGTTAACACAAACACTGGAGTTATTTGGGGTGAAATGGGAGAGGGATTATGTCCTATCAACCCCCTTGTTGGTTGGTCAGGCCACCTGTTCCGCAGGACAGGTTCTGGGGGAGATAGCGGGAAACTCTGTGCATGTGGTGACGCTCTCCTGCCGTAACTCCTCACTGCAGGTGAAAAGAGGTTACTGGCTGACTCCATGTACACCAAAGGAGACATGTGGTTATCTACAGCCTTCAGAGCATCTAGAGTCTCATGGACCACCAGAGTACACATTGGGAATTGATGATTATTAAATTGGGGAGAAAGTTTCCAGACACACACACACATACACACGCACACGCGTGCGCACACACACACACACACACACACACACACGCACGCACGCGCACACACACGCACGCACGCACGCACGCACGCACGCACTCACACACACACGCACAGATAGATTAATAGGTAGGAAACATAATGTATTTGAAAATATAACAAACTGTTGTATATGACTACTGTCAGATATTTCAAGGAAATATAGTTTTTCCCCAAGTGCACAAGGTTCTACTACTGTACTGCGTACAACGTACCGCAAGACATTTTTCTTTTTTGTGGTTGTTGAAAATCTTGTTATTTAGATCTCTGGCATTATTACCTGAATAATTTAGGCATCCAGCAAATTGAATTTACGCTAATTACATTTCATTCAAGAGGATATTATGGTGTAAAACGTGTCTGTGATATTCTTTCAGGTATAATCACCCCTTGGCTTTGGCTTTAGACTAGAGCACCCAATGGTGATGGAAAATGTAGACTTTCAAAGGAAGCCTCTGCACGTTTTCTGGCTGCAATCACAGAGACACTGTCGAAGCTGCTGGCTTTCTGAATGTGCCAATTATTCCTCCGTGTTTCACTTTGAGGTTTGGGTTTATCTCTTTCACGGCGCTGTACAAGTCTTCAAAATCCTGATTCACAGTGATGTCCTGGAAAGAGACAGGGAGGGAGATGTGTAAATTCATTGAATGACTTCTGCAAGAGTGTATGTTCTTCTGTCGAGTAGAAACCTTGGACTGTATCTCTCCATTATTTGAACATTTTAATGCTTTTTACATAAACGAATGCCCTACTTCGTCACACTACAGTGTCACATAAACGTAGCAAAAAATAGCTGATCTCTCACAATGTGACACGGTCTGCAGTTTTTTTTCTCTTTTTTTTACTATAAAATATAATAATAATTAATCGTATTAACAAGCTTGTGACTTAGGCTCTATAATTGCGACCGTCAGGGAGCAGCTTACTATGAAAACCTCCACCGGCCGTCCGTCCGTCCGTCCGTCGGTCGGTCGGTCGGTCGGTCACACGTCACACGTCACACCTTTGCCCTGCTCATATCTCCACATCAGTATATAGGGCTTGTTTGTTTATTGTATGACATCACGCCACATCATCAGCTGTGGACTCTGTGATGTCATCGTATCGCATCAGTATATAGGGCTTGTTTGTTTATTGTATGACATCACGCCACATCATCAGCTGTGGACTCTGTGATGTCATCGTATCTCCATATATGGCCATCTCCGTATATGGAGATATAAGTCGTCCATGCCCAAGTATGGGCTGGTGAGGTCAGACTTTGTGTGATGCGTAGGTTATCTCCATATATGGAGATTCAACATTCCAGGTGTAACTATGGCTACCCGTATGACGTGAGAGGTGGAGGTTGTGATATTTGTGGAGATAAGCGACCAACGGTCGCTTAT
Source organism: Nannobrachium achirus (assembly GCF_963921795.1). NCBI lineage: Eukaryota > Metazoa > Chordata > Actinopteri > Myctophiformes > Myctophidae > Nannobrachium > Nannobrachium achirus. The sequence continues at coordinate 49,565,086 of NC_137832.1, read as the reverse complement.
CTCCCGATTAGGGAGTCTTACTGGTGTAGCCTTTGCTGCATGTCTCTCCCCATCTCTCTCTCCCTGTTTCCTGTCCATCTCTACTATACACTATCATTTTTCCATTCATAGAATGGAGTTTTGGACATAAATGGTTTCCACCCGACAGCGACGGTATGCAGATAATGATAGATAAGTCACATGATGATGGCGTACTGAGAAGATGAGCGTCTCCATGGCCGACTCTGGGTTTCCCTGAAGAGACTTGAGGATCCCATAGCAGCCGGCACTCAGAATGGGATTCCGACCCATCTGACAAAAGAGAAATATAAAACCCAATCACAAATGCATGCTGGGGCATGTCAGCATACGATATATAGACATTAGACAACTGTAATTGATTGAACATGTGTGCCTTGATTTCAATTTGGGTTTCCACAAATTGACCTGTTCACATACTGTAGGCTATACAGATAAGCTGTCGCATTTTGTAACCCATTTTTCACCCAGTGCTAAACTGTAATCATGGGCGCTACTCTTCCTCTGCCAACCTGGGGAGGGCTCCGAACCAGTTCCTTTCCCCTCTGGCTGGCCAGGGGAAGGCAGTATAGAGACCAGGATTACTGCATGTTTTTTGTGAGGGTATACCTACCCTAGGGGATACAGGGAGAACATGCAAACTCCACACAGAAAGGCCCTTTCACCAGCCAAACCCACATAGGATAAAATTATGCGTATATTCTATTGACCACTCATAAATCATTGACCCCACCTTATTTCCCTCTACACAAAATATCTTCACAGAAAATAGCTTGTACGTTGACTATTTTCACCAAATATTCGCCCCCCAGAATAAGGAGGGATGCAAGGGTTCATGTGGTTAAATGTTGATGCAGTCGATTAGTGTGCATACGTGTATGCAGTCCCTTTATGTGCATGTCTCTGTGAACCGTGCTTCTGTTGACATTAAAAAAGCAGTGCAATGATTCATCTATTAATGTTTTATCAATGGATGCCCCCTGTTGACTTCCAAAACATGAGTCAGTCTTCTCCTGACAGCTTACGTTGAGGGATTTAATCGTCGTGTTTACTCCGAGGCCCATGGCAAGGCGGATAGCTCCTTCAGGGGGTATGCGATTGTTGCTGTGATGACAAACAAACAATAACAGCAAAAAAAAGAACACAACGGGTACTGGAGTGTGGAGCAAGCAATCTAAAAGGTGTTTTTAGATGATATTATTCAAAGCAATTTGGCTTCGGGAGTTCTGATGCAAACTTTCCTTTGCCTGGCTGGGACTCTAGTTCTGTACTTTGAGGTTACATGAATCATCACCAGCCATTAAGATGCAGGTGCAGGGCTTCAAAGATTGTTCTTTTGTACCTTTTTGCCTCATACCGTATGCATGACCAAAGAAGGTAAAAGATGGCATACTTGCCATTTCTGCCCCGATGATGAAGGGGAGGTCCAAGCCAGGGAAGCAACCTTTGCACTCTCTTGAACTCAAAGATTCGGTAACATGATTACCAGATCACAGATAACAAAGGTATGTACTTTATATTCAGCTCTTCAAGGACGTTGTTCTCTTTGAGTGCCTCTCCTAGAGCGAAGGCCCCCTCTTTCCCCATGCCGTTATACGACAAATCCAGTGACCTGAGGAATATGTTTGCCTGGAACACAGGAATGCAACACAGTGTCATTTTGCAAAACGTATCATCAGGAAAACAAAGGCTAGGCCGTCTCTCTTGTCGTGCGGCAACAAATAAAGACTTGGAATATTCTCTAACCAGATTACGTGAGGAGTAAGGAAACAGATCCAATTACAGAAAGCCAGAGGTATGGATCTGACATTAATAAGGCTCTGGGTCCCATATCTATCCAGCCTATCAGAGCAGCCTGCCATGCTCCATGTCTCCTGGGCCATGTCAGTCGTTAAGATGGTAAAGGCAAAACTGATTGTACTTCAGCACCGCCGCTCTTAGATGCTTGATAAATACCAGACGTGGCCTTTTCAAAGATTTAAACATTGAATCTGTCTTTTTTTGAGTGGTGCTAACCGCTCCAATACATGGCTTTCCAATATGTGGCTTTGTGTTGTCTTTTCCCAAGGGTTTTCCCATTGGATGAATGCAACTGGATTTGCCTCCTGTTACTTTCACTAGTGTGCACTTTGGAAGAGATTAAGAAACTGAGAAAGTCATGCATATCTGATCCGAAGCGCTGCACCGAAAAATTTTAATGTGAGCACAACTGTTTAGTGTTCACATCACACTCCTCAAACAAGATTATGAATTATGAATCTGTGATGTGATTACCAAGATTACCCAGTGTCACTCAGGGGTGTCATTTGGGGCATCAGGGGATGGCAATTGCCTCCCCTAGTGTTCACATTTAACCTCAAATTCAGTTATTTTATGCATACTTTCCCCAACTGAATTGTTTTTGCAGATGAATCTGATTTAATTGCAATCGATGCCAGTCCATCTACATGTTACATGTGTTATAATTTAGCCTTTTATTGTGGCATCCCAATATTGGGAATGTAAATATGCGAACATTTTCAAACAGACTCTCTTTTGACCCCCCAAACGGATATCGGAAATAGTTATCCACTATTTTCGCTATTTTAGAAATGGGGCTTAAGTGGTAAGTAACCTATTTTTGCAATCCCCTTTTCTTTCTAATGAGACACCTCTCGTGTCTGGTGTCTGCGAAGAAGTGTAAATTTGGGCTTTTGTGTTAAGATCAAATGTGGATGTCCTAGTGAGTTACCCCGAGGCCCTTGGCCAGCAGCACTGCTCCTCTTCCTCGTATTTCGTTCCAGGCCAGACTCAGTGATCTCAGCCCAGTGTTCTCACACAGACAGTCCCCTAGCTTCTCCCCTGAGAATGAAAACACAAACAAACAGACAAACAAGAAAAAAAAACGCAACACTGTCAACATATACCATATGCATGCAGCTTTATACGTTTTTGTGAACAAGGACATCATAAAATCTAAAATATTATGGGTTATATTGCTGTGATGGTGACAGGACCCTTCATTTAGTATGCAAAGTCTCAGATGCCAGATGGCCCGGTGGCAAAGGGACTACAATTTTAATCAAAAGTCTCTTGCACACCTGAATAGAATCTTTGTGACAGGTGTGTTGGTGGAGTACGAAGGAAGAATAAAAAACACCTGCACACTGTCTTCACTTGCTCAATTAAAAAAAAGGAAATATTAATTCTCTTTTGCACCTGTAAATGTGTGATGTAGCAATAAAGGTGATTCTAATTGTCTTGTTAAGAAGTATAGCCTTGCGTAGCCAGACGAATCTGCTATTGCAAAGAGAAATTGCCCTTATTGTGTTCTTTTGACTGAAAATGTCCTTATCAAGCTAATGAAAACAGGCATCTTTTGTATTCTTTGAAAGGAAGCACACTGATTTGTACAGTTAAGAGTAAGTGTAAGCCACTAAGGATCTATTTTTTACTGTGATACCTACCCATGATCAGCCTCTGACAGTAACATGTATATCCCCTCCCATCTACCCATCCAGTCCCCTGAGATCCCTGCAATGCATATTTCAATGTATGACAGTGCTGTTGAGCGAGGAGACCCGGGGGAAGGAGGAGAAACAAGAGATGCCCCCGTCAAACCCATTCCACTGAGATAAGATCTCTAACTCGGCTTTGTGAGAAAGCAATAACGCCAAAGCTGGAATCTCATAAAATGCCAGTGTGTTAGATCGGTGTACTTAACTCACAAGAGGCCTGTGTATGCAAGAGTGCACCCAAACCACATGTGGATAGCCTTTGATATTCCTACTGTGGGAGAGAGCTGAAATAAATTAAATGCGCGTATGAATCATAGCCGAGCACACAGAGATGAGACAAGCAAGGTGGTCGCTCTTGCAGTAGAGTGTTATTTCCAATTACCTGCATCATACACCCACACAATAAAATCCTCAGTCTTAATATGCCCATGTATAACTCTGACTGTACAAATGGAACCAAAAGTGTTTCGGTTCCATTTTCTTACGATCTGAGTTCAATTACACTGAGGATTTTGCTGTGCACTGCCTCCTGGCCTATCACTCTAACATAAGGTACCTGTCACAAAGCTCATTCACACGATAATTGACAGACGCTTTTTAATTAAGGCACATATCCTTGACCTTTGAATGCCACGATCTCCTACACAAGTCCTCCGACTGCCTTGCAAGAATAGGGCCTAGTCTTTAATGTAATCCATTACTGCTGGGCGTCGTGCAAGAGAACGGGGTCGGGGAGTGTGTGTGTTTGTGTGGGAGTTGGGATGGGAGGACCGTGGGTGGGAACAAGGTGTCGTGGGGATTACATGTGCATGCTTGAGCACAGACTTATTACTAGAGTCAGGGGCGTCACAAGGGGCGGAAAAGTATAGGGCCCAAGGTGGAGGGGTGTTAATTATTTCATATACTTTAGCTATTGAAAAATAGCAGATATACAAGCTCACAGCGTGGCACTTAATGTCGTGAAAATGGGTGCAAATCTTTGAAAATATGTATTTTTAAGCAAACATTTGTAACTGGGTTAGGGTTAGGGTTTTGCTTCTGTGGGATCCCTTGAACTAAATATTTTGAGATGGGGGTCCATGGCCAAATACATATCATTTTTTGGGGGTCCTTCACATGAAAAAGTTTGAGAACCACTGACAGAAGAAAATCAAGATTTTTCAAAAATAGCAGATCACTGCAAGCTTGTAGATCTGCTATTTTTCAATAGTTAAAGCACTAAATAATGTGTAATAATGCCTTCCCAGTCTAAATGGGTTAAACCCCCTACCCCTTTGAAGAACATTCATGGGGGGCCCGCAGTGAATCCTTGTACCCAGGGCCCAGAATTTGGTGCGACACCCCTGTCCCCCAGTGTCGTGCCGTGGATTTCTCTACTCTCCTGGGTACCACTGCAAGTGTATACCATTTAAAGATGGCTGATACAAAGTCCATGTATACAATCATTTTTATTTAATAGAAATATAGATGATGCATCTACAGTATGCAGACAAATTGACTCCTTGGTCCTGAGGGGTAATTTCTTATCCCCAGACCTTCCGATTAGGTAATTAATTTACACAGAAGCCCAGTGGGCATAGCAGGCGTACATGCAGCTGGTGTACGTCTGACCCTCAATGTTTCCTGCCTGAACGGGGAACTGAACTACTGTAAGTGAACGTACAGTGCAAATAGAGATAGGCAGTATATTAATTAAATGTATCTGAAATACAGTACATACATACTGTACAACCTTACATACATACCGTACAACCCATTTACAGGCAAAGTCTCAATCCATGCATCTCATCGGTGAAAGGAAAATATATATTATTAAAAGAATACAAACATATACATACATCTACAGTATGTTTTGTCCGGTTATTGCATGCATATTGTTCATGTGAATCGCCTGTTTTAGTTTAGTTTAGTTTAGAAGTAAACGTCTCAAGCTGAGAGAAGAACAAGAGAGGAGAGACGAGGTGCTCTTTGCAGTTACTGTTCAATTAAACCTTACAATGATAAGTATCTTGTGGCCACATCTTCTATGAAGCCTAGGCAACAAACGACAAGTTAAGTGGTCAAAAAGGTTGAGTGCTAAGAAAACAATGGAATGCTACAAAGCAACTAGGATACCATTGTAAACCTATTTTCTGTCTGAATAACAAGCTGTTTGTAAGTAAATGTGCATTTGAAACATGTGAGCAAGATACATCTACAGTCGTGTTTTTCTGGACTGGATTGATCCCACAGGAGAGATCAATAAAAGATTGATCTACCCATGTACCCACTGTCTGTCTGTCTGTCTGTCTGTCTGTCTGTCTGTCTGTCTGTCTGTCTGTCTGTCTGTCTGTCTGTCTGTCTGTCTGTCTGTCTGTCTGCCTGCCTGCCTGCCTGCCTGCCTGCCTGCCTGCCTGCCTGCCTGCCTGCCTGTAATTTTTTTCCTAGATAACAGTTCAACTTGCTGTATTTGCTGTGTTTTCTGAAGCATACAATGTTAAATTATTGATGAAAAGGAATCCCTCAGGCTAACTCCCAGCACACTCCGGACGAGCAAGGACATGATTAAAACAGCCTTTTAATGTCTCAGGGCATGCAACAAAAATAAAAGCATTTAAAAAGCCAGTCAGAGGACGCCAACCGGTTTCGACCTGCGTGGGCCTTCCTCGGGGCGTGACTAAAAGGAAGAGTCACATTAAATTATTGTTTTGGAATAGCAATGGCCATTTAGAAAGCAACAGAAGGCACCATAGATCAAAGAGAGCTGTCATTTGCTCCTAGCCTGCTCACAAGCTACAAGAAAGACAACCGCAGATGTTGTCACTGCGGTCAGTGGTGGACAGTAACAAAGTACTTTTACTTGAGTAATGTACAACCTGTTAAGCCCCAGGGGGGTCCAGGGGAAAAATCTGCCTAAAATGTATGCCCAAATTGGAACAGTTGTGGACAAAAAACTACCATGATTGTGGCTATATACTCTTGACTCACCAAATGTCAGCGAACCCCTGAAAATTCACAAATGCAGTGTCAAACATCACATTTCTCTTACCAAATTGTCCTGCTGTGATCATTTACCAAGGAAAAGATGATTGAAAAAGACCTCCGCCTATGGAAATTTTGCCTTTTGAATAGTGAATGAGCCTCAAGACCTCATTGAAAACATATATAGTGAATAGAGAAATTGTTCACCAAGGTGTCATCAATTGATAGGCAAAATTGTATGAATATACTCCAAACTATGTAAACTCTACAGATGTTTTAGTGAGAGTAGTGCTGTAGTATTAGTAATGTTAAAGTATAGGGAGGAAAACGATAAAAACGAGTAACAATAAGTAGTAATAATACTGTAATATGAGTAATGTATGGATGAAAAGTACAATGGCAGCTGATTATTATGCTGTAGGACCACTGTAACAATAACCAACAAAGAAATTGTAGTTTGATTTGGTCTCTATTGATTTATTGACATTTATTGACAGCTGTTCAGAGGTCAACACCTTTTGCCCCCGCCGGCGGGGGCATTGGGGTTCAAGAGGTAAAATTAAATGAATTTTTTTGAGTATCTGTACTTTACATAAGTATTTGCATTTTTCGATACTCTCCACTATTATAAAGAGAAATATTGCACTTCTGCCATTTCTAGGAATGGATACATTATGTATTAACCACTTGAGGGGATACAGAGGTCCAACCCCAAAATGAAAATTCGCATTCCTACACCAATAATTTGATCCATAGGGAACCACTACTGGTCATCAAAGTGTTGGCTTTGGAATGTGCCAAAAACAATAAATATCCATGAATTCAAGTCTCCATGGGTGAGTATTCTATAGAAAAAAGATTTTTCACTTTAAGCCCTATTTCAAATATAATGAAAAAAGCAGATCTACAAGCTCATAATGTGTCCCATCACTACATGTTGTGAGCTTTTAGTTCTGCTATTCGCTATTACTGATATTTTAGAATATGACAATAGACAATACTGAATTCTGGAAAAAAATAGAATTTGGGGGGGAAATATCAAAATGTGTAATACAGCAATGCACTCATATATGAAAAAGAAAATGTACTTTGTAATTTGTTCTTTTGAAAACTTGAGTATCTTTAAAAGCAAGTATTCCATTACTTCAACTCAAGTACAAATTTGACAGAGCAACTTTCACTTGTAGATGAGCAATATTTGACCTGGATTGGGCCTACCTACCTATACTTTGACCGGTAACACGCCATAATATAGTTAATGTAATTAACACTTAATTAACACTTACTAACACAATTAATTATTAACACAATTAATGATTGATTAATCCTCCTTTTGCACAAATTAGTGCATTGCAAGATAGAGGGCGCCAGATTCCTTTTAGTCACACCTTACCACTACTTCCTGTTCATTCACAGAGCATTGATTCTAGTCATTTTCTCCATTAGATTAAAGTGCTTTCTTTTCACTTTTTTCAACTTTTATTACTTGTCAAAATACATTTTATTTGTCTGCCTCATCTTTTTACCATCCCAAGTAATAAAAGTTGAAAAAAGTGAAAAGAAATCTAATGGAGTAAATGACTAGAAGCAATGCTCTGTGAATGAACAGGAAGTAGTGGTAGGCTGTGACTAAAAGGGATCGCCCTCTATCTTGCAATGCACTACTTTGTGCAAAAGGAGAATATATGAATTCATCACAAATTCATCATTAGTACTTCTACCACAGATTTAGAATAGACCGTGCATTTTACATTCTCAAGAGTTACAGATACTACCTCTACTTCCACTACTACCTGCTGCATCTCCCATGGTGTTGTGGCTGAGGTCCAGGGCCTGCAGCTTGGTGTTGGTGGTGAGGGCCCGGGCCAGGTGCTGGGCAGCCTGGCTGTTCAGGTGGTTCCCAGACAGATTGAGAGACACCAGGGTGGTGTTTTCCTGGAGCATGGTGGCCACGGCCCTGGCCCCGTGTTCCCCCAGCCTGTTGTCTGACAGGTCTACCTCTGGGATGAGGACATACACACACAACACAGTCAAATGATTTAGTCCAAAGAGAATACAAATGTAACCCCTACGACCTGTGGTTCTCAACCACGGGTCCGGGGACCACTAGTGGTCCTTAAGGGGGTTCCAGGTGGTCCCCAGCTATAAATGATGATCTGTAACTCTTGTGAATGTAAAATGCACGGTCTATTCTGAAGAAAACCTGGAGACTGGCACACCAGCCACTGCTTATACGGGCTGCATTCAGGCATTTAATGCAGCATGGTCCAAGTTTGGGATTTCAATAATTGGGTTTTATCACAGTCACTGCTTTCATTGCACATTACATTAACAAAATAAGAACATTATAATGATTTTAAAGTTTTTTTTAACAGACATGGACACGTCTTTCATCAAGTACATTTTGCCAGTATACTGATGACCCCTACTGACAGCAAGCCAGAGAGTTCACCCTGGAACGCATCTGTGACTGTAGATCTGCTATTTTCGAAGTCTTTGTATATTTTTCCTGATTCTGTAAATTCTATAAAAATAGCAGATCTACAAGCTGAGCTTGTATATCTGCTATTTTTCAATAGCTGAAGTATAAAATAATTCCAGGTCTTGACGGGTTGAATGGGGGAATCCAGGTGTAACAGTAGCACACAATGGGGTAGCGTGTGCTGGGTCAGAGAGGAGCTGAATGGTGAAATACAGTACCAGTAAGACTCCCTAATCGGGAGATAAGCGACCGTAGGTGGCTTATCTCCACAAATAGGGCAAAAATGTGTTTTTCCCAAATCTTCCTGATCCATGTTGATGACATGAGTGTAAACATGCTGTGTAGTGATATTCGTGATTTTAGGGCATAAACTGTAGGAGCAGTGTCCAAAAATGTGTTTTAAAAATCGGCCTGAAGGTGGCGCTAGAATAGGGCCATGTGAGAAATGAGGGGTGGGGTCTCCGCGTTGCCTTGGCGGACGAATAGGTACCGGCCCCGGCTCTCCCGGACGCTCCTAGCCCGAGTTACGGCATTTTATGTGCGCTGCAGTGGCAGGGGGTCCTCCACTGGGGGCGCCACCACTTTTGCATCCGTTCTGGAGCACCAGGAGTCGGTGGTCCCCGGGAATTCCCCGTGAGCAGCCCCGTTGGGGTGGTCATTTGGTCATTTTTGCACATTTGGTCATTTTTTACATCTGGGGGTCCCCCAGGTCCCTGGGGCTCCGGGGGTCCTTGGAGGTTGTAGTTTGGCAGGCAAGGAGTGTGTGTGTAAAATCTGGCATGGATCGGGTCAACAGGTGCGGAGATATAAGCAGGGAAAAAGTGTGACGGACTGACTGACTGACTCACTCACTCACTCACTCACTCACAGACAGCCGGTGGAGGTTTTGGTAGTAAATGCGACCTACGGTCGCAACAATGAGACAGACAGGGAGAGTCCAGTGCAATCACCTGTAATGTAACAGTTCTCCTTCAACATGTCAGCCATGGCTGCTCCGCCTGCTCCTTCCATCCAATTATCTCTCAGGTTGAGCCTCTGGATGCACGTGTTGGTTACCAGGGGAACCGCCAGAGCTGTGGTGCCCTGCACAAGTGATGTAAAGTACATTTACAGAAGTACTGTAAATCTTTGAGGTATTTACTCACTTTTTTATTTACCTGGGGTCCGAGGCCACGGTGCGTTATGGACAACTCAGTGTTTTGCGTGGACCGCAGGAAGTACGAGGCGGGCACCACTTGTAGAACTCTGCACGCCTCCACATAGCAGGACTGTCCTGTAGGGTCGTACGTCTCCCGCGTATCTGTAAATGAAGTAAACGAAGCATGAGCCAATGTGTGTTTTTGTCAGCACTCATGCATTACGAAATACCAATAAGAGAGAGCTAGAGAAAAACAAGTTTTGGTGTTTTCCTCAGGGCTCTATTCGTGTTCCATTTGGTAATTCCCTGGCATGAGGTTTGTTTCACCGTGTCTGAGGAGCTCATTCATACCAGATGGTTTTCACTTCTGGCAAAAAGAAAAGGAAAAAAGAAAAGCGTGATACAAAGGGCTGAGATGGAGTCATTAAGATGCAGGGCTCCACATGTGTGGGCGACAGTGCGTAGGTGTTTCTATTTTGTTTCACATTTCTGTTCCCTCCTTTTTCACCAATCATTTGGAGACCCTGTAGACAGAGGAAGAGTGAGACAGAGGCAGAGGGAGAGGAAAAGCGAGAGTGAGAGAGAGAGAGTCAGTGAGAGTGAGGGGGGGTAACGATTTAAACTGAGAGACGTGCGTTTGCAAAGCGAGTGCCAGTTGGAATTGGACCAACAGTTGAGAGAGCCAATGACTTTTACGCTCTTAACCAGGGGCTCTTATGCAAGGTGATGCTCGAGAGTTTGAAAAAGCCGGCAGGTCTGTGTGGTGTGGACGAAAGTGTTCGTGTCAAATGCATGACTCACGTCGGTAAGCCATTTCTCTCTCGGCTGTCAAAAAAAAGAAAAGAAAAAGAGACAAGGATGGGAGATTGTCGGGTGCTTTAGCTCTCTGATGCACTTTATCACAACGTCTATTAGCGACGTCACGTCGCCCACCCTTCCACGACTCCCGCCCTCCTTTTTCATTATCGACTCTGCCCCACCTTCCAACTCCAGGTCGGTGTCATAGTCCTCGCCTGCGATGACACACTCCAGCTCCTCTCCTTCACTGTCCACTCCTTTCTCCTCTTCTCCCTCTCCCTTCCCTCTTTCAGCCCTGTCAAGCACCTCCTCCTCAGGGCTCGCGTGGCGGCCAGTCGGCCCACGTGAGTCGACCCCCGCACGGGAAATGGTCCACTGGAAAGAGAGGAGAGAAAAGGCTTCAGGACAAATTGGCCATAGCTAGCTGTTATTTATTTATTTATTTGCTCCCAATTCTAGTCATCGCCAGCGTCCCCCATGTGGACACGCTGTGTCCTGTCACTGCCAACCTTCTTATCGCTGTGCTTTCTTTACAACGAGAGCAGCATGCCTCCATGACTCCGCCTGTGAAATGATCGCGATATGGGGCGTCATTTGGGAATTTGGCAATTGCCACCCCCTAGCGTTCGCATTTAACCTCAGTTTCTATTATTGTGTGCCTATTTTCTCCATCTCTGAAATTCTTTTGCTGACTAATCTGTTGTTTTCCTCTCCTTCAAAAAAAATATTTTAGTGTAAAAAATAAACAAATAAAATTGCAGCTTAAGTGGTCACCTTTTTTTTGCCACTCCCTAGTTTTTTTTTTCAGTGTATGGAACAACATCCGTGTTCGTTCAAGGTTTGTGCCACACAAGACACCCTGCATGCATTATTCTTTTTCCACCCACCCCGAGTCACGCATTTCTGTGAACTGACCACATAAAAGTGCAATTAACACAATCTTTCAAGGTGAGTAGCCTGTGTCTAATGAATGCACGGGAGAATGGAGGGGTCAAAGGTTTGATCCTTGAAATGAAAATAATCAGTCTTTAGTCTGTGCTGGTGAATTGCCTCAAGCAAGGAAACTAGGAAAGAGCGGCCGTGCGCATAGGATCATGGTTAAAAGCCACTTTTCTGAAGCGGTGAGTCCCTGCGTGCCTCGACTCTTGACACACCATCCTCTCTTCCGTCTTTGTACATTGTAAAATCGTCAGCTGTTAATTTTCCTAGGAGTTGAATTAACACTAAGGATTTTTACAGAGTAGTCAGACACGCACACACGCACGACACACACGCACACGCACACGCACACGTACACGTACACGTACACGTACACGTACACGTACACGTACATCCACATGCACCCTCACACTCACACAGATAGAATCGCCTACCTGGTGGCCCACCTGGCTTAAATCTTTCTCAGGTGTGATTGGGGGTCTGCTGTCTCTCTTCTCGCCCTCTGTCTCAGCGTCATCATCCTCCAACACAGAAGGCAGCAGGGTCTCTGTGGTCAGCTTCTTCCCATGGACCATGGCTTCAGCGCTGCATGGGGACTCAACTTGAGAAGGGTGTGTTAGTGACACTTGGATATTATTTTTTAGCTAGGTTCACTTTTATAAGATTCAGTGTGTGTGTGTGTGTGTGTGTGTGTGTGTGTGTGTGTGTGTGTGTGTGTGTGTGTGTGTGTGTGTGTGTGTGTGTGTGTGTGTGTGTGTGTGTGTACTGGGTAAAATCAGTGCACTGGTCTACTAATCTTCTTTGTGGGAGGGTCAAACTCGTGAAAAAACTGTTAACTGCCAATCGAATTGGCTTATTGTAGAAGCAGCTGGCTCACTTCCTGGTGCCCAGGAGCCAATAGGATCCGTATAGTGTTTGGTTGACTTGCTGTGTTGACACGTTACCATGGAGATGAGTTTAAGTGTTTCTAGGACACCATGGCTCTCAAACACTCCCATGTCATGGACCCCCAAATTAACCCATTATTAAGACTTCTAGAATGTCTTCTAAATCCTAATAGTTTTCTGAAAAAAAGTGTTTCTTTATCAGTGGTGCTACACTAGAATTATATGTATTTGACTCGGTGAGGAAGGGAAACAAATATCTATCTAACAAATAGCTTTTTATCAAATTACTTTTATATAGCGAAAATAGCAGACCTATAAAAGCTCACACATGTTGCTTGCTTGTAGATCTGCTATATTTGCGCTACACTATTGTGCATTGAAGAATAAAATAATTGAAAAATCTATAGAATAATCACTAACAAAATAATCAATTGTTGCAAAAAGTATTTTAGTGTTGCTACTTTCTCCAAAACAATTCAACAACAAAAACATCAGCAACAAATTTTTATTTAAATGCTTCTTTTTATTGGTAAGTAAATGCAAAGTCCTTGCAGCTGATGCATCAACATGGAATATGCGTGATCCGTTACACAACAAAGATCCTTGTAGCAGACAGAGGCTGTTTGGGTCAGAGGTTATCCATAGCAGCAGACATACATAAACAGAGAAGAAATTAGCAAAAAATACCTTCCAACACCTTTGCTATCCAGGCCTCTTTAAAACCACATAAAATAGACGATCTACAAGCTCACAACAAGTTGCATCGCCTGTAGGTCTGCTTCTCCCACTAAATGACACTGGCGTATGTTGGGGGTATAATTTATTAAGTTCCAACATCTGGCTTTGTCCAGGCTCTGAAGAGTGGCCTACATTTTGGCACAAAGCGTTCCAAGTTTGTTGGTCACATTGGCCAAGCTTTGCAGGATGCTTAATGAAATTAACTCATAAATAGCATCATTCAATTCACACTAGGTGTGATTCTTTGGGAATGTTCGCCTACAACATGTCCAAATATAGGCACGTAAGTTAAGCTTAATTTAGAATGACCTAAAAAATAAAAAAATAAAACTACTAATAGAAGTCATTTTTAGAACATGGCCTCAGGTTTAATGTGGTAAAAGCCTGGACGCACACACAATACAGTCCAACTGACAGACACAGTGCTGGTAAATAAACAGGAGACACAAAAACGCCATGCATCAAGTCATTGCAGCTGTTTATTTGAGATACACCATAGAATAGGCCTTTGTTCTTTTATATATCAAGCAAAAAAAGACATAATACCCATTTATATAATCAAAATACATTCTTAGAAAAGGTTTAGTGGTACTCTTTTTTTATATACTTTGAATATATATATATGTGTATATACAGTATATATACTGTATGTATAAGATATATACTGTATAGAAGCTGTATCTTGATTTATTTTCGTCGTGCTGCACATTTTACATCACAGAGTTATATCGACGGCTCTTTGATTCAATTCAAATAAACCTGTGCAAACAAATGATTTGGCGGAAACATTCATCCAGAAGGGATTACAAAGGGGATCAATGGAGAATCACCCATTTCTCCCAGTGACATATTCTCTGCATTGAGAACAGAGGCGTAAATTGGGTATGCCAAGGGGGAAAAAAATGTATGTACTATAAATTCATCATGCCTGTTGTTAAGGTACCTTAGCTTTTGCTGAACTGACGCCACTGATTGAGAACACATAACTGTTTCATCATCATGCCGATTAGCAATTTTTTATTTGTCTCCCAAGACAAGGAAAAGTGGAAAAAAACAACAACACTGAAGCTATAAAGAAGAAAGCTGCAGGAGAGTTGGACGATAAACTATCCGTGATCTAAAACTCATTTGAACAAACAGAACTAAAAAATATAGTCCTTGCATGTATCCACATGGCAGCGCTGACTTGTCGGAGCACTGTCTGCAAAACCCATGCTCTTCCTTTGATGGCTGGCAGTGGCCTCTTGCCTCCCATTTAACGGGATGATGGAAGTGATTCATCACTGAAAGCAACGTGTGCAAAGTTTCCCGTCACTTGTGTGCCATCTGAAGTTTTATATACTGCACGCAGACGGAGCAGGCTTATTGTACTGTGTAGCGTTAAGGTTACTGTGTGCATGATTCATTTGTGCAAAGACTGCATGCTTATATTCACGTGAAACCAGTGAGTAAAACAGAAACAAAAATCAGAGCAGCATGAACTGATGAGATAATTTGCCGAATAAGATATAAACATTGTGCAGAGCATAACTGGCTGCACTCGTGGCGACACCCACTCAATGTACATACGTGCACCGATGTACGCCAATGCTACTTAACCAAAGCCTCAGGTCACAGTGAAAGGGCGGTGGAGGACAGACAAGCCACAGCATTAAGAGTCATGCACAGAAGAGAGATACATGTGAAGTATAAGCCGCTAAACCAAAAGAATTTGAGGGATAGGATTTGAGGAATAGAAGTTTCAAAATTTAAGGCAATCTACGTAGATGACAGCAAGGACTTGGTACAAACAAAGGCAAATACATTGGATGGCTCTAGTTGGATCTGTGTGAAAAGCTCAGATTTTTCATCTCTTTACAATCCAGGTTCTATGTATCTTCTCACTGATGTCTATGTGACAGAGAAACTGCATGGAATCCGAGATAAAGAAATCGATCTTTAATGTCTATGCTGGTAATGATGATGCGTTGAGAACAAACAACAGTTTTACCCTTTCTTTCGGTTAATCCACATTTTCCTAGAAATCTCTTTCCCTCACCCCACTTTATGTATATCTATCAAACATCAGACACGGTTGTCACTGGTTACAGCAGCCAAGCAATAGAAAGGCAGTCACATAATATAAGCATACTCTCTTTTTTCTAATCCATGAGATACAGCTCAGAGCCCTCGAGAGAAAAAATCATTTTGCATTTAGATCCTGGTTACGAAACACACCGACACAAATTCAAGATTTCCCTGAGTGGCAGTTGCCCTACGCATTCCTTCCTACGCGACTGCCCCCAGTTCGGCCACTGCATTAACAGGGGGAATCAAACTCGGCAACAATGTCACGAGTGGATGGATAGGCTAGAAGATACAACCGACAGCAACGCAGATGGATTTTGTCAGACCATCAGTCTGCTTTGTCGTTATTTTGGAGAAAGAAAAAGAAAAAAGCCTATCAATGTGCCAAATATTTTAAGCCCTATACACTAGTCGAGTAGCGAAAATAGCCGATCTACAAGATCATATTGTGATGTGACACGTTGAGCTTGTAGATAATTTCTTTTTTTTTTGCTTATGACATGCCCAAAATAGGGGTGCCAGGTTGAAAGTGTTTGAGTGACAATTTGTCTCACTTTCTTGTTCAATGCCTCCTTTTTTCCACATGCTTTCTCACGTCTGGGACATTAGCCCCAACATTTTCCAAACAGTCGCAAATACTCATATTTATGGAGTTGAAAACTACTGCGCGTGATATTAATTAATTTATTTTGTACTCAGAAGTAGTTTGCCCATTTTGCTATGGCAAATATTAAACTTCAATAAAAGCACATTGATTGGAACATTAAAGAACACAGTACATTACAATATATGTCTTGACTATAGTTTTGTGTTGGTCATGCATTCACATTGAGGCAGGCCATAATACAGGGTGCACACATCATGAGTTAAAATTATCAATTTGTTGTTGTTGTTGTTTTTTTTGTCTTTGTTTTGTTTCAAAAGTATCATTAACAAGCAAAAAACAATCCAACTTGCTACAGACAAATTGCAAAGAGCCAAACAAAAACCTTTATAAAAACAAAAAGTTCGTTCTTTTTCTTTTTTTTTCTTTTTTTTTTACAGTACAAAAGTTGGCACAGTATTCTCGAACCAGCACTGCTGTTTCTTTCAGACCGGATGACGTCAGAATCCCCAACTCACTGGACCTATGAACAGAATACCCTGCGAGAAAGAGAGAGAGAGAGAGAGAGAGAAAGAGAGAGAGAGAGAGAGAGAGAGAGAGAGAGAGAGAGAGAGAAAGAGAGAGAGAGAGAGAGAAACAGTCTTTCATACATATGCTCAGTATGAAAGCCTCGCTCTGCTAATAGAAGAGTCTCGTATATTCATATATAATAGCTTACAGGCAAAACTCTTCAGGAACCACCTGGGACTCCGAATTATCACTTTGCTGCTAAGGTCTAGACCTGCACAGTACAGTATAATAGGTAGGTACTTTATTGATCCCCGAGGGGAAATTAAAGATGTACAGTGCAGTACCCATAATAATTTATAACTTCAGTATAAATTTCTATTTCTTGATAGACACTGACGTTCACTCATTCAGAGATCCAGTGCAGATATCCAAGGCCAGCAGCTCAGTATTTTATCTTTATCTTAGTTATTGACTCTTACTACCCAATACGCCTCCTGTGTTTCATTCTTACTGCTGTCTGCTGCTATGACATCTGAATCTCTCTCCAGGGATCACTAAAGACTTATTTTGTATGCCTAATGGCGGCATGTTATGTACCTACCTGCATGTGTGACAGCAATGTTAAAAAGAACATGTACACAACAGCATACTAAACATCACGAACAGAACTATCTGTAAATAGTGTAGCGACCCCACAATAGACGGGTAACTGCTCCGCCAATGGAGCTCGGCTCTATTTGGTGCAGCGGGTTGCAAGGTCAGCTCGGGCCGGGGCACTGATCGCTACAATAAGTATATATTTTCATTATTTGACCAGTTTTTTGACCCGTTATTTGATTGTTTTTTTCTTTCTTTAATGCTCTTACTCTACCTCTACCCTCTATCATCTCATGGAAACTACAAAATGGAGCGCACGTTAGAAAAATAATATCACCCACTTCTTTACACCTGTGGTGTGACAATACAAGCTGGTTCTGATTCATGCATTAAGTTGGTACTTCACAAGCAATAACTGCTGTCTGAGGTTCTCGCATAGCTCATGGTTCTCATGACAAGTGCAAACTGTACATAAGAGTCATCTCAAATAACAGTCGGGGAAAAAGGAAAAAAAGCACAGAAAAAGAAGGCAGTCACTCGCTTTCACTCTAATCCTTATAGTTACGGTAGCAGGCCCCTTTTTTTATTTATATAATTTTTATCCCACGATT
Source organism: Nannobrachium achirus (assembly GCF_963921795.1). Taxonomy (NCBI): domain Eukaryota; kingdom Metazoa; phylum Chordata; class Actinopteri; order Myctophiformes; family Myctophidae; genus Nannobrachium; species Nannobrachium achirus. The sequence goes on along the minus strand of NC_137832.1, from coordinate 49,547,239 downwards.
TTGTAACCCATTTTCACCCAGTGCCAATTGCCTATGTAATCCTGGGCTCTGCTCTCCCTCTGCCGCGCCTGGGGGGACAACGGACTGACCGCATGCTTCCTTCTATGCATGAGGAGTCAAAGTTGCTTCTTTTCACCTGACAGTGGGGATTTCCCTGGTTTGGACGTAGCGCGTGGAAGGAACACGTTATTCCAACCAGTTCCTTTCCCCTCCATCAGGCGCCCCGGCTGGCCAGGGGGAGGCATTATTGAGACCAGGATTACTGCATGTTTTTGTGAAGGAGGAGACACAGGGAGAACATGCAAACTCCACACAGAAAGGCCATATCGCCAACCCCACCTAGGGTGTGGGCACTGATGACGTGGAGGGAGGAACACGCCCCCAGTGCCCACAGCGCCCCCCGACGGGAATCAAACCCAGGACCTTCTAGCTGTGAGGCAAAGCGCTAACCACTACGCCACCGTGCCCTTTTGAAACAATGGGCCTTATCTGTGTTTCCAACACTACAGGTCCTTCCTTCAGTGGAGAGATTAACAAAAATAATAAACAAAATAAACATGGAAAGTGCTACTGGAGCTGCAGAACACACCGAAGGCAAAGCAATGGCAGAAAGCACTCACTCGTCCGAGTCTTTAGAGTCTTTTTTGCTGCTCTCCTCAATGTTGGCAATGGATTCAGAACGAAGTCGGTTGGTGACCTCATATGTGCGCAGCGTGACACCAAAGATGTCCTCATGGTAGCGGTTGTCATCCTGGTGGCCAGGTGGAGGTGCAGAGAGGGGGGAAAGGTGAATGACATGGTTGCTTTGAACTATGGGTCAAAACACCTTTAACCACAGTTAAAAGTTTTCACAGTGGTGGAAAAATACTCACATTGTTTAATTAAGTATACTTATCAATACTGCAATGTAGAAGTACTCTGTTAAGTAAAAGTCTGGAATTAAAATTTTACTTGAGTAAAAGTACAAAAGTATAGGTGTCAAAATGCACTTAAAGTACCATGAAAACTTGCGAGAACTTGTGAAATGGGACATTCTGCATTAATGCAGATTTCACAAGTTTTCACATGAATAAAGTGTATAAAAATCCTTTGAAAATAGCGGATCTACATCACATTTCAGTAGTTCCAGACTAGAATTGTATATTACTAGAAATTCGCAGCCGCTGCGCGGCCGCTCAATTCTAGACCTCACGTTGTTGTATAGACTGATAGCACTGTTTGCTATAGAAGACGCAGTTACAATACACAACATTGCCACACACACACAGTCCCATTCCGCGACCCACCGCCACCCGTGGGTCGAGACCCAGTGCTTGGGAAACAATGCTTAAAACATCATACACACACAGTTTTTATAGACGCTGTTTGTATCTGTCATCGTGCGGGGTGATGAGAGGAATGAGTGAGCGAGGACACGACAGGAGGCGGCGCGGCACTGCATGAGGTGTTCCAGCAAATGTGTTACTCCATAGCAGGATCCAGGCAGAGGTGGAACATAATTCGACTGGTAACCAAATGTTGTGTAACTGGCTTCACGTTCGGTGGAAAACACGACACACCTCCCTCTTTTGTAATTCGATACACTGCCAGTGCTCCGCTCAGCTCCGCTCTCTCTACCTCTCTACTCTCCACCCCCCCCCCCCCCCCCCCATCCTCCCCCCATCTCTGTAACTTGATACTTTGATGGCCATTGCTTGCAGCTTGCAGGCTTGGAGTGCGTTGTGTTTACGCCCATTTGTGACGTAAATCGCGTCGCCGGTCAACTTTGGATCATTCCGTCAGGAGTGGCTGCTCTGCATGAGGCAAATTTTGTTAAATTGAAATAAATGCGGTTCAAAGAGTGGCATGTTTAAAATGTGGACAGTGGAAAATGTTCACGTTTGTTCGACGTGGTGGCTATGTTTGTGAGAGGTGTTTGTGAGAATATGTAGCTAAACATTCTGCTTTAGGTTTGCCTCCAAATGCTCCGATGTATGCTGTAAGATGATTCTTACTGATTTTGACTGTACACAATGAAAATAAATGTCTATAACTTCTAAGACATTTGTATTTGTTCTTCCTTTTGCCCTTAAAATACATATCTCGTTCAAACCATGTCTGCTGTGGATACAGACAAATGATGTCATGCACTATAATAATGTCAGCAGTCACGAATAGCTTATACAGTCATATTTTATGTGTTCAGTGTGGTACAGTATAATGCACTCGCAAGCATCAGCACAGCAGAGGGAACTTTTTTCCTCCAACTCTTTCCTAGTATAATTATGTACTAAATTGACAAGCAGGCAGTGTACTGAAGCGCTTGGTTAAGTGTGGACCCCCCATTCTCTTCTCTCACTGACATACGTTAGAGAAGCCAGTGGGCGATGATGGGTTGACAGTGACGCTAGTGTGTTTGGCAGCCAGCATACGGTGGACATCTTTCATGCATAAATTACAGTGGTGTAAAGTAACTAAGTACATTTGCTCAAGTACTGTACTTAAGTCAATGTTGACATATCTTTTACTTTACTGGAGTAGTTACAGTTTTCAGTACTTTTACTTAATATTGTAATATTTACTCCACTACAATTGTTTGTAAACTTTAGTTACTAGTTACTTTGTAGATTTTGATTATTATTACAAAAACACTCATTAACCACTTCAACCCTAGACACATTTCGGCCATTTGAAAATAGCAGAACTACAAGACGCATTGTGAGCTTGTAGAGCTGCTATTTTCAAAGGACTTTTATACAATTTACAGTATACGTTCAAAACATTCGAAATGGGACATTCCACCTATTGAAATTTATTGAAAAGATTCTGGCACAGGATAACATCCTCAACGCCAGACTCACAGTATAGAAAAAGTATTTAAAAAAAGATTCATCATACCTTAATGAGTAGCTTACTTTCCACTTTTGGTACTTTACGAACTAATTCCGGACTTTTACTTGTAACAGAGTATTTCTACAATGCAGTATTGATATACTTTTATTTAAGTAAAAAAAAAAGGAATACATTTTACACCACTGCTAAATTATACTGTACACCATTGTGCGACAGGAGTCATTTTAAGCTCTTACTCTGAGCTTGCTGATGAAGAAGCTGGCGTCCTCCAGGCTTATCTTGCCCTCTAGCTTGATGATCTGCTGGATGGTCTTCAGGACGTCGTCCGCCATGGTCACGTCCCCGCACACGTAGATGTGTCCCCCCTCGTCCCTCAGGCACTTGTACACCGTCTCTGACAGCTGCTCGCGCAGCACGTCCTGGACATATTTCTGACGGGAGGATGGCAGGAGGTAACAGCCAGTGAGACAGAGTGCAGAGCCATTGAGCGTGAGCAAGAGAGAAGGAGAGGAGATGACAGACAAGGCGAGAAAGATGGGGGGGGGGGGACAAAGAGTGAATCATACGTAGTGAGGTGAAATCGCATGGAATGTGTGGAAACTCTTCACTAAAAGCAGCATTTTGCAGCATTTTGTCTTTGGCACCTGTGCCAGAGATTAGTATAAATTGGCAGTTTTCTAGCTCTTGGATGGGGGATGCGTAGCATTGTTCTGACGTTGTGTTCGCCCGACTCTCCCCATTACTAACCCTATCTCTAACACTAACCCTAACCATTACTAACCCTATCTATAACCATAAACCTAACCATTACTAACCCCATCTCTAATCCTAACCCTAACCATTACTAAACCTCTCTCTAACCCTAACCCTAACCATTACTAACCCTATCTCTAACCCTAACCGCACGTGTAGCCACGTAGTCGGAGTAATGAGACGTCGGACTTTCATAATCCTCCGGCTCAAGTGTATTTTCTCACTGGCCTTGTTAAATAAAGAAATAGGTGTAACGTTTGCATGACAATGAAGTTTAAAACAACTGACAAAAAAAAAGCTAAGTTAAAAAGAGAAGAGGCATTATTTTGACCCAAAAAGAAATGTGTGTTATATGTGTAGGTATATACAGTACATCATGGTTTTTCCTTTCCTTTTAAAAGCCTGTGTGAATCTAGGGGTCTGGTGACTGTGGTGAGGGGGCTAAGAAGTGGCCTGGGTTGTCTTGCAAACACAGAACTGCCAGATCAGAGGAAGAGACTATTTCCAGCAGGCAAATTATACATGAGTAAATTAATAATCACATCTGTGTTCTGAAAAAGATATATTCCTGTAAGATATTGTGACTTTGTGGGAACTGTATGCCCCATGGTCTGACATATAATGCAATGTCTCTTCCCCTGAAAAGCTTTAAAAAATGTTAAATAAAATGTTGGTCACACAAAAAGAGAGAAGAGGACTAACGGAAAAAGGAAAAGGATAATGAATATCAAGCGATAACACTTGACACCAACTCATATCTGTCCTGTTCACACAAATATGTTCTGTAGTATTTAGAGTCACGCTGCATTCTAAAGATCTGTGACGAACCCACTCATCCGTTGATTTGTTGTGGTACCTTTGGCATGCCGGGCTCTCTTGAGTAGGCTGTGAAGACTCCCTTGAACACCTTCTTGTCCAGGGCATCCTGGGTCTCGTCCTTGTAGATGTGGTCCGTCTCAGACTGGCGACAGCCAAACACCAGATACAGGGGATTCGTCTCGATCCCTGGGGAGGGCACATACCTTGACTTTACTCTGTTGAATGTAGCGTTCATTTTGACTGCAAATTGTTTTAGTTTAGTTTTGTTTTAGTGATAGTATTTTGAATAAAAAGAAGAAAAAAATGTAGTCATCATATTTTAGTGTTATGTCTTAGTTGACTAAATATCATAAGATTTTATTTGACAAAATCTACAGTTGATTTTGTCGAGAAAAAAGAATGTCCGCCTTGATGGTGTCGTACTGCCTGATTTTGCATGCTGACAATAGCCAAACTACAGGCTCACAACGCGTCGCAGCACAACACGTTGTGAGCTTGTTCCCACGAGTCTCCCAGGAATTAGCGTCCGCTCCCTAGCACCCGCGAGCCATCATGAATCTCAAGCAAGTGCCAACCTCACAGAAAGAAAATATATGAACATTTATGGCAAATACAGTATATGCAGAACATATGCCGCATACACTATTATGCCATATTCAGGTTCATGTTATGTGCATGTGGATTTATAGGAAATATGCGTCATATATACTGCATCAACATAAACATATATATATATATGTTCATATATTTCCGGACCTCGCTGAAATGATTCTTTCCAGGAAGGAAAAAATCCTTTACGAATCACATGTGGATTTCACACATAAACCTCTCTGTGAGCTGACAATAAATAAGGATTAGTGTGTGAAAAGCAGCAGCAGACCAACCCTTTTCCCGCTCAAAGACCTTCTGCTGCCAGAAGCTTCTGAAGGGAGCGATGCCTGTCCCTGGGCCAATCAGGATGCAGGGGAACTTGTTCGACTTGGGAAGCTGGAACGACGCCGCCCTGGAATCAACAGAACGGACTTTAAAACCACATAAACCTTCAATATTATTGATGATGCTAATGAACAAACGGTTTAACCCAGTGGTTTTCATATCGATGTTCATTATTCATTTGGCATTTGAGCCGCAGACCACCATTTGATGAGATTTTGCCTCTCAGACTATTTTTATTATCTTTGGATCAGATTTTGTCCATAATTCCATGCTGTATTGATGTTGGTAACATAGGAGAGATAAGAGGCAAACCTTGATCAACATCTAATTGTTTAGACTTGTAAATGTACTAATTTAGTAATGCAGATGTTGAACAATATTTTAACTCTTGAGAGCGTGAAATGGTTTCATTTACACTCTTAAGAGTAAGAACATTGCTTAATTAGAATTCTTCAGAATAAAACAAAATGGAAGTTTTACCCTCTGACGAAACACGGCACCATCTCGTCCTTCCTTATTCTGTTGAGCCAGGATGAACACACTCCATGGTGCTCGGGACCCTCCCCATCTGAATGACGCACATCAAACAGGCACTTTACTTCCTCACTCCTCCCATTCGCACCCTCTAAAAATCAGTGGTTCTCAAACCTTTTCACGTCAAGGACCCCAGAATTATGTGTTTGGGCGCAGAACCCATTTGAAATTATTTTCAAATGGGGTTGATTCTGTGAAAAGAATATAGTTGAATATTTAATTATATGATATGATATACTACATTTTTTCCCCCCACAGAATCAAATATTTTATGGTTTTGATTCAGGATCCTTGATGGCTTGATTCTAGGCTTAAAATAATTTATATAAATATTTGTGTTAAAGTCTATGGGTAATAATGAATAGCTGATTATTTAGAGGCACCAGTAAACCAGGCACACACACACACACACACACACACACACACACACACACACACACACACACACACACACACACACACACACACACACACACACACACACACACACTACTACTACCACACTAAGTAGACTACCCACAACGCAATCTTCAAGGGCAAGGGCATGTTTTTCTGCTGAGAGGAAATAACTGTAATTCAGTCATCAGTGCACACTCATGGGCACGGACGCACATTCAATAAGAGGGGGAAAATTGAAGAAGAATTATGGTTGCCGTGAGTTGCAGCTGGTTATGTTTGCTCACTACTCGGTAGTCTAAGAGCGTGGAAGCTGTTAAGTACAACCTATTAGATATATGCAGTAAGTGTGAAAGCCGTACTGTATGTGCTAACATAAACACTCGAGAGAGAGAGACAACATAGAAAACACCATTTAGAACAAAGTGGTATATACCTAAATATCCACAGTGATCCTGCTGGCAAAACACAGTCAACAGAAATTCCCAAGATAGGCCTACTGTACTTCCAATTTCAGGTTTCAAGTTGGCCCTATGGAGCAGACTGCTGTTCCAAGATAACTTTCAAGCCTAGAATATTTCCTCAGAAAGGGCAAAGCTGACTCATTTGACTCCCCATCAGTGGCTGACTTTCAAGCAGTGACATCAAAAGAACCACTGTGCGGTGCGGGTACCAGGTACCCCGTCTGCCAGCAAAAAAAAAAAAAAGGAAAAAAAAGAAAAAAATCATGATTTAAATTTAAATTACATTTTAAAAACTGTGCTCTATGCCATCGGGCGTGCTCAAGCTTAATTGCCTTGCTAATGGAATATGGAGAATACAGCCATTTGAGGCCTCCCTGTTGGAACCTGACGTGGAGGCCAGACAAACAGAATTAATTGCACCTCAAGGCCTTGGGGGGAAAAAAAAGTCTCAAGCAAACTTCTTTAATGGGAACACCTAGCATCACCTCCCCTGTCAATCAGCCACAGTTAGAAGGCATTTTACCCAGGTAGCATTTTAAATCAGAAGGAGGAGCGTGCGTCTATTCCAGTAACTCTTGAAAGGATCAAGGAGCCCCAGGTACAGTAGGCCTGTCACAATTATTACATAAACGCCTGATAGCTGATTTTTTTTTTATCTGCATAATCGTCCATGTTTCCATACTTTATCCAACATTCAGACTAGTTATGATATTTATCTGGCCTCCATCGGAACCTCTCTGATTAATCCAGGACATCCGTTTTTGTGGACAGGATTTATGTTGGTTGAAATCAGGTGATATTCTAGGCCAGATCTGACTAGTCATGGTCTGACTTGATCTGGCCCCAATCGAGACCTCACTGATTGGTCCAAGTCCTGACCGTGCTTTTTTTCCCACCACTGGCAGTGCATAGTGGCAGAATCAGTGGTTCTCAAAGCGGAATCAAGGGACTCTGTGGGTTCCTTTAGGGCAGGGGTGGGCAACATTGATAATGAAGGTGGGAGCCGCATGTGGCCCCCGGGCTGCCAATTGGCCATGTATGCTTTAGGGTCTAAATTGACCCATACAAGTCTTTAACTCTGACAGTATATAAATGGAACCAAATGGATCCTAAAGGGTCCCTTTGGTTCCATTTGTCTATTGTCAGAGGTAATGGGATATTTTACTTTCAAAATAACTTTTGGTCATTTTATCGTCTAATAAGTCTTTTATGAACACCCTGAACAGTTTTTAATTTGCTTCATTTAATATTTAGATATTTGATGTACTGTAAATGTTATCAGGCCCTCCCCGTCCAGGGCCGCTCCCCATACACACCCATTGCAACTTGTAAACTCCATTTTAACTACGATAGATTCATTAAAAACACCCATTATTTTTTCTGGTGACTCATAATACAGTGTTAAGGCCGTGTTTTTTGTGATAACTTTTTTCATTTATTTTTTGGAAAAATGGCAAAACTTTATACAAAAAATAATTATTAAAAATAAATGAAAAAAGTTATCGAAAAAACACGGCCTGCTCACGTATTAGGAGGGTAGTATGAGTCACCAGAAAAATATTGGGTGTTTTTAATGCATCTATCATGGTGCCATGATGTGGAGGAGCCCTGGAGGAGGAGGGCCTGATAACATTTACATCAAATATCTAAATACTGAATCAAGCAAATTAAAATCTGTTCAGGGTGTCCATAGAAACCTGATTAGACGATAAAATTACCAAACGTTTTTTTGAAAGTGAAATATCCCTTTAAGGAGAGACCTTGAAATGTAAAAGTTTGAGAAACAGTGAGGTAGGTAGATTACCTCGGGTCCGGTAGGAGACCACGGCCACGGTGAGGTGCACCTCGTTGGGGTGCGCGTCCAGCGAGGAGCTGATGGAGTAGTAGCGTGGCTGCAGCAGAGGAAGCTGGGTGAGCAGCAGGGTGGTGGGCATCTTGATGGAGTCGAACTCTTCCAGGACCTCCACCAGCGTGGAGTTGTTGTACCACTTCCACTGCTCGTACTCCTGCAGGCCCTGCATGGGGGGACAGTCAGGGAGGAAGGGTGATTACAGGGATGTCGCTTGGGGGTCCCAGGGGCATTTTCCACCCCCTAGGTGTTCACATTTAAAGGACGACGTCACCACTTTTCAACCTATTTTCATATATTTGGTTCTATTACTCAGTCTGTGTCTCTTAGGAGGACTGTGGGCAGTTCAGAAACCCGTTCTAGGTTATGTAGGTCTGGGAACGGCTCCAGAAGGGGCAAGGCTCTGTTGTGCATGACTGTAGTTCCCTTTCCCAAAAGGTGACATTCCGTTTTTTTCTTCACAAATGAAGGTGCCGTGTGTTTCCAGTTCAAATCTGCTGTAGTGCTGAGCCAATGACATGAAGCAATGAGAAACCGACCCTGAGAAGGAAACAGGAATGCCACCTCCTGGAAAAGGGAACTACAACGGTACTACAGTCATGCACAGAGCCTATTATGTCTCTATTTGTTATTGACATTGTCCTTTCACAATGAACAGAAGCAAGAGTAGAGCGCATCACTGCCTTACCGCGGCCAGCCTTCTGCACATGGTGTGGGAGGTAAGGGCAAGGGTAATGACTGTGGGCTACAGCAATCTGGCCGAACCAACACACTTCTAACATAATGCATTTTAGCAGTGCTACATACATTATGTCACACAGGCTTTCAGGTGGTGAAGCTTGTCTTTTGCTTGTCTGTCATAGTTCCTTGACAAATTCAGAGAGAAATGTTGGGCTACTTTTGTGTAATGTTGAACAAGTTGCCACAATATAAACCACTTTTTGAGCGGTGCAAACTGCTCCTACATTTCACGTTGTGTGCATTAGTACGAATCATATATGGATAGCCAAAGATAGATATCCGTGCTAATACACATACAGTTTTCCTCACAAAAAAACTATTTGCCTATTTTCAAAACTTGCAACAAGTTCTCTACAAAGAGCATGGCCCACACGAGAGCACAGGAGAAGGGACGCTAACCATTGAACTGAATGCTAAATGAATTACCTTACTGAGGAGCTCTAGTTTGTTCTAAATGAATTACCTTACTGAGGAGCTCTAGTTTGTTCTTTTGGTTCTCGTTGGTTGCCAGGGCAGCGAACTGCTGCAGCAGCACAGGGGTGGGCGGGGAGGTGATGTCCAGGAAGTACTGGAAGGCTTGGAATATGGTGCAGACAGGAATACGACCATCCGGTGACCAGTTACTGATCGTACCTGTAGCAGCAGAACATTAAGGTAGTTTATTACACGGCTTAATCGAATGCTTGATTCTGATTTGTCGATCGCTGAATTTATCTGCCTGTTATTTTTTAATACTGACCGCAGAACTCAATAACAGACCGTTGTCTAATCCTAGAGTCTAAGAGTCTAAGACTAGAGCACCTGGCTCATTTCAATCTGCGTTGCTTGATTTTGTGCCGTATCCAACAAGGCAGCTACTGTATGCAAACAAACACAATGTAATTTACGTCCAAACATTGCTCTCAAATGAGAACGTTGGCTAAACATTGCTCTCAAGTGAGAAATACAGTAACTGAATATAGATTTTGAATTTTATCAACAGCTGCCGTTGTTTTCTGAGGCAACGCATTGCACTGGATGCACCTGGCATACTGTAAATTAATGGTCAAACTTTCATTACCGTAAGCAATGAAATCCTTCCTTTTGTAGTTCCCTTTGGGCCAATTTGTACATTTCTTTAATAAGTATAAGCATTATCGGTTTGTGACCCACAAATGGCTTGCATGGGAAACAGTGCTTTACACCAGAGCCAAACAGACACACTAGGGACGTGCAGAGAATGTTAGAGAGGCAGGGGCTGAAATTTCTAAAAGGGCCTTTTGGTGAATGTATCGAAAATAGCAGACCTCCAAGCGTTGTGAGCATGGAGGTCGGCTATAATAGCCGACCTTCAGTGTGATACCACACTGAATTAAGCATAATTAAGCCAATACTGAAGATGTGGCGTAAGGCATGGATTTCTACACAGGGAGGGCAATTATTTCAACATAAGATGCTGCATTGAAGTTCAGGAGAGTTATTTTAGACAAGGTAATTCTCTTGAATGCCTCCGTCAGGTATGGCATGGAAAGAGGGCATTTGCATTTCTTTCACCATAGTGAAAACTGCATTCATGGTCTGGAGAGGGCACTTTTTAAAATGGCAGGGGCTCAAGCCCACTTTGATGTCTATGTGTGCATGTGCCTGTGAGACACACTACCCACCCAAGGCAGTGTTCCTCTCCTCCAGGAACTCCATTTGGAAGATCTGATCGACGGGGGGTCCGTCCTCCAGCTTCTTCACCAGAGACGCCACCAGGTCCACGTCGTTGCCGGCGAACACGCCCAGATGGTCACCGGGCAGGTACTTCAGGCCCTCGTGGTTGTTTGTGTGGAGCCGGATGAACACAGTGGTACGACTGCCAGAAGAGTAGAGGGTTAAATAAAGCCACAACCATTTGCGGTCCCTTCTACGTCAGTGGTTCTCAACCTTTTCTGACCGTTCTACAGATAAATATTGTGAAGATAGCAGATCTAGATGTAGATCGTCCATTTTCAAAAAATGTGTCTCTTTATATTATTTGACAATTTGGCGAATGTTGGCCAATTCTTTTATAGTATAGTGTGTTGATTACTTTTGATGGAGTAATGGTGTTTTTATTTACTTTCTTTCCTGACCTACAGGTTGAGAACCACTGTTCTATATTGATATAAAGTGCTATTTGATAAGTTCTATTTAACCAATTTAACGTCTTTTGTTCCACACCATGAAAATGTTAAATCTCAGTCTTGTGAAATTAAACTTACTCAGATTTAGGACTTTGCAGATTTAGAGATTCCACCATCTTGGCGCCGTACACCTTCTTCTTGTGAATGTAGTACAATGCTGTTGGCACATCACAGTTAAAATCACATTAAAGCCTTGTGTTCTAACCGAGATATTTTTGCTTGAAAATCTAGTGATCAATGGCACACATTGGATTTGTCATCACAGGACCAGTGAGTACCGTCTGTGAGGACTGGGGCCTCTGTGACGTTGGTCAGGCGGTACTTGTTCTTCTTCCAGCTTCGGTCATTGACAATCAAGGAGTTGTTTGCTTGGTCCATGTTCACGTCTATTACACAGAACACCTCACATGCCGCCTTGACATGCAACCAAAGTAAGCCATGGAAAAAGATGAGTGCACTGTCAGAAATAAGTGTAAACAACACTCCACAAAACTCCCCCTCCACCATAATCAGCATAAAGTGTGTAAGGCAATAACCTTAAAAACGTTCTTGGCCCAGGTTCTGAAGGACTCCTCCTGGCCACACAACTCGTCCCCCTCTCCCATGCGTAGGATGCGCTCGCCCCCCAGTTCTTCAAACAGAGTGTCAACAGCGTGGGCAAAGGCACAGAAGTGTGGGTAGGCCCTAGAGCCAAGGCCAAACACTGAGTACCTACACAGAGGGAGGGAGAGGGAGCGTGAGGATGTGTGAATGAAAGATAGAGAAAGACAAGACCCAGCGCCTGCAGCATGCCTGTGCCACCGCACACAAAGTTCAAGACTTTCAAGACCACCGCTGCCATCTCCATCTAAACAAAACCTCCAAATGAGTTCATCCCTCTTAAAAAGGTCAGACTGGCTGACAGATAAGAGTAAGACTTAATCACTATAAACGACATACTTCGTTGACCAGAGTCCCCCACTGCTCTATACTAGATTCCTTCTTCCTGTATGTGATAAATAATCTCCCAGCATTTGTCGTTGTATACAGTACATCAGTAATCTATGCCCAAATGCCCAGGTGATGATACATACTGGCTTAGTGCCGTCATTCTCTTCCTTCGGAGTCGGACTGTGCCCTGGTCCATAATAACTGGATGGGGGGTGCACTACAAACACCGAACCTATGACCTATTAATTTCTGTTTTTGATTACCTGACATTGGAGAAGGGTCCGGTACTTCCGAACATACCAGCGTCGTCACTGGAGGACTTCTGAGCGTCCGAGTGGGAAGAGACACTGTTAAAGCGCACCTTGTAGGACCTAGAAGATCGTTGGGAACCAAGAAACAAGAGGCGGAGACCCGTTAAGACAAGGACAGAACTGAAAGCTTGAAGCTCCACGTGCCACGGACAACACAGTTCTACTCACTTCACTTCTTCTGTGTCAAGCGTTGGGTGGCTCAACTCCATCAAGCCAGCACCGAATTTCTACAGAGGCAAACGACAGGTTTGTTTTTGATACATCTGATTACAATTCATTGGGAGATAGTGGTATGCTAAACATGCAGTGGTGGACAAAGCACTCAACTCCAGTGCTTGGGTTTATTTTATTTTATTTTATTTTATTGATTGATTGAATACTTTATTAACATGCTTATTAACAGTGGAGGTGGCACAGTCATAAGTTGTGCTAAAAGGAGAACACAAAAAGCCCCGGGGGCTTTGTTTCCATTGTGGTACTTTGTATTACATTTATTAATCAGTAATACATACAGTATAATACACCACAGACAATACAATACAAACTACAGTATACTACAAAACAAAAATAATAATGGAATAAAACTAAGTAGAAATAAGGTATATTTACAGAGAAAGTAGGGGACTGGTGGGGGTCAGGGTATTCTACCAACAAGGTGTTCAAGCAGTTCAAACTAAACTACAAAGGAAAATTGCTCATTTAAACTTGTACTTCAGTTAAGCACTGGAGTAGCCTACTTGCTTTTAGAAATATTCAAAAGTACATGCTTTTACAAATATTTAATAATTCAAAAGTACAACTTATGATCATTTTAATAATTAATTAATTGAATTCATTGCTGTAATTGAAATGGACAAAAGTAAAAAAAAAAAAAAAAAAAAAAGTTTTTCAAACGATTTAAAGAGAAATAGTGAGAATAACCGATCTACAAGCTCACAATGCATCGCGATGCACTGTGGGCTTGTAGATCGGCTATTTTCACTACTTATGAAACCGAAGCGGTTCATTAATAATTTACCCTTTCCCTTCCTAGAATTGGAGGGGAAACACACACACACACACACACACACACACACACACACACACACACACACACACACACACACACACACACACACACACACACACACACACACACACACACACACACACACACACACACACACACACACACACACACACAGCAACACACGCACCTCTCCATTTTCGGGTGGATCTCCATTGCCAAAGGTACTGGTCACCACTAACACCAATGTCTCATGCTCCAGGTGTACCACGTCATATTCTTCCATGGACATTACCTGCAGACAACAGAAGAAGAAGAAGAAAGCTCTTAGTAAACCCATTTAAGACCTGGAATGTAATTGTGTAACTCTAGATTTTAACCACTTTAACCATTATTTTATGCTTTAAGTATTACAAAATAGCTGTTATTATGTCAGTGGTGCTCAAACCTTTTCATGTCAAAGATCCCCAAAATGATATGTATTTGTTCCATGGACCCCCATCTCAAAATATTTAGTTCCAGGGAACCCCCAGAAGCAAAGTTACAAATGTAAAAGCCTTCAGGTCTTCAGGCTTTACTGCTCTTTTCCTGAAGATTTCCTGCAAATGCATTTTCCCCAGGTTTCTTTCCCTGTTTTGCCTTTCTAATGTTTATGGAGAATGGAGCGTATTTTTGCCAATCTGCCAATCCACTGGAAATCTACTGTCTTGCCAATGGCAGGACGTGTGAAGTTTTGAAAAGGCACATCAGTATATTCAAAGATTTGCACACATTTTCACGACTGTTCAAAAGTAGCAGATCTACAAGCTTGCATGTGATCCGGTTAGTCCGGAATTCTCCTTTAAGGGGCCGTGCCCCGGCTGGGGGGGGCTCCCATATTTCAAACAATGTAATCGCATAATTTCGTCTCAAGTCCGGGTCTGAGACTATGCTGTGGATTATCATCTCGCCTCTTTTTGCCTTTGCATTCATTGATGACATTGTACTATGGAATACAATAAAAAAAAGCTACATAAGAATAACATGGGTTTAGGGTCCCTCAAAGATAATCCAACAAAATCTGCACTGAACATGTCATACAGTGTCATACCCATCATAAAGCCTGATTCATACTTAAATACCTGCAGTACAAGTCACAACGGCTCCCACCTCTGACTACACATTGTGTTTAGTGTAATCTCTCTCTGTCTCTGTCTCTGTCTCTCTCTCTCTATTTATATTTATGTTTAAAGGTAGTCTCTGTACATTGATTCTACCGGTAAGTACCAAGATCACTCGATGCAGACAGTACAGGAACAAACAACACACACACACACACACACACACACACACACACACACACACACACACACACACACACACACACACACACACACACACACACACACACGCATGCGCGCGCGCGCGCACGCACACACACAACACACACACACACACACACACACACACACACACACACACACACACACACACACACACACACACACACACACACACCAGTTTTTTGGTGCCCCCCGGATAGATTTTACACATCCTATATTCATAGCCATCCTATATGTCTTGCTCAGGGACACACACAGACACACTGCTGGCCTGGCCTGGCATCGAACAACTAAGGCCCTGACGCTGGCCCAGTGGCCGAGCATGAACACCGTAATGAATACAGTCTCTGCCCAGGCAACAAGTTGATAATGTGCTTGCTGCTTCCATATAATTAATTAGCACTCAGCACTATCATGTTGGTGTGCCACACAATCAGTGTGAAGAGACAACTATCCTCAGCCCCATGACAAGCAGGAATGGCCCCAGGCATTCTCATCTGCTTCTGAACCACACACACACACACACACACACACGCACACTCATGCACACTCATGCATGCAACGCAATCGCTTGTTGTATGATTGATCACATTTGGGAACAAGGAAAATGAAGCAAAATGTCCTAGAGCCAAAACACTACATGATTGAGAGAGCAACTCATGTTATTATTCTTTGTCCAAAGTCATTTACACCGCCAGGGGTGCTTTTCAGATCTCATCTTAAACTACAGCTCAACGCCTGGCTGGATGAATCTCAATTCCGACCCCCCCGCACTTTCATGCAGGCGAGCAGAAGAAAATGTGAAAAAAATACTTATTTGCTTCCTCTCTGCACTTTAATCGTTCTTCCAAGTAGACATCAGCACAAATAGAGGTAAACTTATTTTTAGTATTCTAATGGTACAGTACCTTTGCGTCAAAGGCGTGATTGAAGATTTGACAGAGGGTTTTGGCGTATTCTTGGGACTTGCCCGTCTCTGTGGCATACAATATGGAGGCCTTGACTCTCTTGGCCATTGCTTTACCCATTAACTTGGCTGAGAACTTCACGGCCCTGCAGAGAAGGGGCAGGGGGGAGAGAGAGACAGAGAGAGAGAGGGAGGGTGGGGGGAGTATAGAATGATAGATCGAAAAACATATAGAAATTAAAGTCAAGTACATTTTATTTATATAGCACCAAATCACAACAAAGGTTCTCATGATGATACTTTACTTTTTTTTTATAAACTTTATTTAAATTATGCCGAGTTTACAATAATTTTTTTAGGCATTTACATCAAAGTCAATACAGGCCTTTAAATACAAAAATATATAGAAGAGCATTACATATAAAAAGAAAATATATAGAAGCGCATTACAATACTTTTTTTTTTAATTTCTTTTTTTAACAATCAATAATAGGTGCCATTGCTTCAGTATTTTTTGTTTGGAGTCCAGTGTTCTTTGTCTTTTCAGTTCAGTTATTATTTGTTTGAAAACCACTTCCCCAGAGATTATCTCCTGGTGAATCACCACAGCACTTCTAGTGTTCCAGCACAGTACATTTCACAGACCAATGGAATTCTTGGTCCATGGCAGACATCGAAAACATTATAATTGACATCTTAAAACCGATGTGAGCCATCTTCCCCCAAACATACCTTGGCCTATGGCAGTCTACCAGCAGGTGTTATGGACTTATCATCATTTTCCATAGGGCATTTCATCGTTTTTACAAAACAGCTCCATTTCACAACTGCACTAACAGCTAGCCTCCTAATTGAGACCAGCCACATTACACCCCTCTTTTTTCAGAAAGGTTCTTGCTCCAAATATTATTTAGGCACACCTGTTTTTCAATAAGGTATTTATAAGGGAAGTTGCCACCATACATATCCTCACATAGCATTGTATACATAGTTTTACTGGCCATTTCAACCCAGTCAATATTCAAATGTTCAGAAATGCATATCAAGTCCCCATACATGACTTTAAAATATGGTACTGAGCTCCTTGCCCGAGCTTTCTTTTTGTTCCAGCTCAGTGTCTCAACACTAGATTTTGTTTTTAATCGGATGAATCTAGGGTTGCAATACATCCCAAAGGGATTAAGTAACTCATAACATGTCTACAGTGGATTTTTATGAAAGCAACACTTTGCAGATAGAAAGAGAATAGTTCAAGCTTTCCATAGAGCCGCAGTATTGGTAAGTTTGATGTCGCTTAATACAATCAGATAGCAAAAAGCTGTTTTGATGCATTGGCTGCCTATGGTAGGTATTGCAACCCTAGATTCATCAGATTAAAAGAAAATCTAGTGTTGCAATTTGCGGCTATCCACAGACCACATAGCTCTTCTTCTAAAACCAGATGCAACATACAAAAGGAAATTCTCAATTTAAGTCCAAGGTCCACAGCCCCTCCATTCTTTTTACTTTTATAGAGCAGGTGTCTTTGTGTAACCTCTCTAGTGGTTCCCCATATACAGGTATGACACTTTACTGAGAGCAGGCCGAAACCACGCTCTTTAATTTGCACAAACCCAACAATTATCACATAAGCAAGCAACAAAAAACTCCCCTTTAGTGAATTAATGTGAAGCAGTGGTGTAAAGTAACTAAGTACATTTACTCAAGTACTGTACTGTACTTAAAGGGCAAGTTCATCTCTGGGACAACCTGATCTTATTTTATTGTTGTTTGGGACAAGATCAACACAATCCTAATCCTAACACAAAGAGTAATTCTTTTTGCTCAATCTGTGTTTTGAGATATTTTAGTATTTCAGCATGAATGATGATGCATTTTGCATCATATGATGCATGATATGATGCAAAATGCATCATCATCATTCATGCTTGTGTTGATCTTGTCCCAAACAACAATAAAATAAGATCAGGTTGTCCCAGAGGTGAACTTGAATTTTGAGGTACTTTGCTAAAGTATTTAGAATTTCAATCATTTGACTTGTACACTACATCTCAGAGGCAAATATTGTAGTTTTACTCCACTACAATCATTTGAAAACTTTAGTTACCAGTTACTTTGTAGATTTTGATTATTATTACAAAACATTATTCACTTCAGCCGTATACTGTATATATTTCAGCCATTTGAAAATAGCCGATCTACAAACTTGTGATGCAACGCATTGTGAGCTTGTAGATCTGCTATTTTCAAAAGATTGTTATACAGTTGTAAAATGGGACATACTAATGAGTACTTTTACTTTTGATACCAATACTTTTGTACTTTTACTCACGTCAATTTTGAATTTGAATTTACTATAATTGCAGTAGCGATACTTTTACTTAAGTAAAAGACGTGGGTACTTTTTACACCACTGCATTGAGAACTAGATGTGAGAGAAAACACAAACACAAACTGTCATGACCAAAAGTCTTACTACAGCCTTCTGGCTTTAATTCAGCCCAGGTTCAGTTATCACATGATTCATTTCAGCAGACACTGCAGATCATGTCAAAAGCAGCGGATGGATGGGGATTGTGATTACTTGTGCTTGTCATGTCCTCGAGGCAATTACATTAATATCATAGAACCCATATGCACGCATGCACCCACCCACATGCCTGTGCGCGTAGACACGCGCATACAAAGAGCTGACACAGCTCTGATTGCTCCCCGAGGGGTTGATTGGGTGAATTACACCGTCGAGTACACAACTTCCTTCCCGTGTCTCATCTCGATCGATCGAACAAAGACAACGAGGAAAGAGAAGTTAAAAGGAAAATCGCCCTGTTTAACTCAGTATTAGCAAAGACAGTACATTTTTGTATCTCCATTAAAGCTGCCCTATGTCGTTTTGTGTGTGAATAACATTGTATTTTGACAAATCTCTGTGTTAACACAATATAACCTAACTTTTCTATTGAGACATTTTGATCCTGTGGTAGGATAAAAAACATTCTTCTAGGCCCAGGATCACCAAAACAAAACATATACCGTATTTTCCGGACTATAAGGCGCACTTAAAAGCCTTTAATTTTCTCAAAAAACTACAGTGCGCCTTATAGTCCAGTGCGCCTTATATATGGATCATTCATTGACATTGACATTCCCTTTAGCACAGCTCCATCTGTTGGATGCATAACGCAACGGTAGCGTCTATTATGTGCGCCTTATAGTCCGGTGCGCCTTATACATGAAAACAGTTCGAAAATAGACCATTCATTGACAGTGCGCCTTATAGTCCGGTGCGCCATATAGTCCGAAAAATACGGTAATTGAATGTTGTCATTGTCCCATAGGCAGTCATTCTATTTCTCCATTCTATTTCTCCACTGGATAAGTAGGTGTGCTCTATTACTGTAGCTCAGTGGCACTTGTGCAGGGGACCCCAAAGTTTGTTATTTCGGTCATGGTTGATGATGGAAAGAAATGGCTTGGTATTCACATCATGCAAACCCCCTCTCCTCTTTTGGCTCACATACTGCAAGTGCAAGTAAATGAAAACACAAATCAAACTTCTTATCTGATATAAATACCACTTTTATAGTTTTTCCAAGGCTTATCAAAAGAGTGCATTCTTACTTGGCCAGCTTCTTAAATCCAATGGTTCTCTTTTTGGTGGGTGTTCCGTTGTTCACCGCCTTCCACACATAGCCTTTCCAGGCGTCAGTCTGTGTCAGATAAGGAGAAAGGCACAGAAGACACAGTGGCAGTGTGAAGCTTAAGCAGATATCTAGTGTTGCACACGAAAACACACTGTAACATGACAAATCATCCATCCCTCATGAACAAGGTTCATCAACATGTCCGTACACAGGCAAATGTGTCCGTGGAAAAGAATTGGTCTTGTCCGTGGCAAATTTCAGATTTTCTGTTTTACACATCATTATAATAGGCCTAATTATTTTCATCATAATAAACAATTAATGAATGTCAATCTCCAAGTTTTCTTCAGAATATATATGACACTGATTTACTACGACACGACACTGTGGAATATTAGGAGTCCAACTAGAGTCACAAATGTTTTATTTTCAAGGACCCCCTTAACTCTGAGAGTGTTCAAATGCAACCAAATGGACCCTTTATGGGTCCATTTGGTTGCATTTGAACACTCTCTGAGTTACAGACCTGTTACGGTCACAGGGCTATTTCTTCATGTGTTTCTGGTAATATTATTGTCTGCTCATGTTGTATGTCAGTGGGGGGAAAATGGAATTTTGACAAAAATGTCCACCATAAACCAACATGACCATGATCCCTGCTCATGACTATATACTGTATGATATCTGCCCGTTTGCATTCCCTGGCCACGTGACCTGTTGAATCCTCACCTGGTACTCGAAGGAGGGTGTGAGGTGGTAGTTTATCATCTCCTGGCCGAACACTGGAGTGATGCTTCCCGACATGGGGGGCACGATCCACGCCCAGTCTCCAGGACAGCCCCCCCGGAGCTTGTGCTCGTTGTCCATGTGCTTCATGAAGGACTCTGTGGCCGAGTGGTGGTCTACTATCGTCACTTTGCTGATCTGGAGAGAGAGGGCAGCAGTATGATTAGCAGTGGTGTAAAGTAACCAAGTACATTTACTAAAGTACTGTACTTGAAGGGGAATACCTCTCATTTTCAACCTTACCACCTTACCACTACTCTCACTAGACCTGTCATTGAGAAGGAAACCTACAATAAAGCTTGTGTGTAGGCCTATGTATGTGCTGCTGACACTTGTCAACTTCTCCACTAGTTGGAACCCTACATCGACATGCCACTGAACTGTACTTGTACTGTGTTGCACCACCGGAATCAGGTGATGCTGTGTTGACCAAAGTCATAAATGATGCGTAGCCTGTGAGCAAAATTCAGCCAGAGACACTGGAGTGGGTTACGTGCCTCCTCTGTGGGTTATGTAACTGTAAGGGGGGAGGGGGGGGGGGGGGGGGTACTGACACCTGCATTTACACTAAATGCTACAAATACTGCAAATGCCCAGTGTGTACTGGAGTAATCCGACAGACATTTTATTTTCAACGGACGAAAACCCAGTTTTCATTCGCCCACAACTCAGGTCACATTTATGGATCCTTGTTTCTAGTACATCAACATTCAAATATCTCGAAGTTCAGCACTACAGTTACCCACCTGGAAACTGTAGAGAACGGCGATGTTGATCTCCACCAGCGCCGTGTCCTTCCATAGGGAAGAGATCTTCCTGATATCCAAGCCCATCCTCGTAGCTACATCCTGTGTGGCAAGGAATGTAGGACATCATTCTTTCATTGCAGACGTAATACCATGACAATGATACAGTATGATGCTCCACATTAATCTGAGGGCTGCAAGATGGCCATCATACATAATAGGCCTTTGTAGCAATTGTCACTACTTGAGGCAAAGGTGTTGTGATTGAAAATAACAGGAAACACATCAAACTCCAGAGAAAAGATTGCCCCCTACTAATTATGGCTATGCAACATGCAAATAAATGTGTTGGGTCCCCTGACTCATGCCAGTTCTGAAGAACTGGCATCGTCACAAATACATTGCCTGCAACATGAAATCATGCTGCATTGCTCTAAAATTCTTTACAGTATGTGAGCACACTGTAATGAGTGTCCTTGATAACATGCTGTAGCCTAGTGTGCTATGACTAATGTGCTCTGACTAATGTACATACTTTGCTATTTTTAAACCCTACTATTGTTGCTATTTTTTATTACTGTATTTCTTTGTTATTGTTGTTATTGCTGCAACAATGTTGAGGAACAAAAAAAACAAAGAATTGTACCCTTGTGTACTCGTTAATAAGATGAAGAATACAAATCTGGAGTCTTGAATAATAAGAAAGTATATGATTAGTCTAAGGCATTCATGTGTAGTTGTTAAACTCATACAAATATCATACACAGTACCGTGGTCTTACATGGCTTACTGGCACTAATTCGGCCCTAATTCCAACTCTGTCATTCATGTGCTTTTCACCTTGCAGTTTTGCTAAGCAAAATGTTATAGCTTGGTAAAGGGGGGCATTTGGATTTAGAAATCAGGGAAAGGGGTACAGAAGCCAAAACAGTTTGAGAATCACTGCCTAAGATTACCTCAATAATGTTGTAACGTGAGGTGTCACAGAAGTCCCTCACACCAATCTCTGTGCCCATGTACCAGCCGCTGAAGGGGCAGGCAGTGAACTGAAGCCCCCCAACATCCAGCATCATGCTGGCCACCGCTGGCAGAGCATACCACTTCAAGCCCAGCTCCTTAAACCACTCAAACCTGGGCAAGGAAACAACATTTATTCAACATGAATAAAGGGTTTTGTGACATATACTCTAGCTCAAGTGTTGTATGACCCAGTTCACAAATTCTCCTAGAGATAAAAAAAAAAAAAAACAACACAGTGAAAGGCATTCCTTCGGTGAATATACAATACATACATTTCTTACCCCTGCAAACCTAGAATAGGTCATCCATGCTTTTATCTCCTCCAAACTTTACAATGGTAATGCACTTTATTTGCGTATCAGCAAGTGACATATTATACAAGACTGCAACTGATGCAAAACGCAAGAGAAATTAACACATTACACCAGTCCTTGCTTAGCCTGCTTCCAGACCAGAGACCCCGCCCACTCTCAGAGTGGACTCTTTCTCTGGTCTGGAGCTGAGTACAGGAATCACTTTTTATTTTCGGCTGCTCCAATGAGCGCGGGGGGTGGGGGTGGGTCTAACGAATATCCAATCCGCGCAGCAGTTGAAACGATTCAAACGAAGTTCACACACAGGCAGGCTGAGGAAGGCACACGCACACACACGCACGCGCTGAGTTCACCAAGCTGTTTATGTTGATTACATGTTTCTGGTCGCAGTTCTGTCACTGGCACAGACAGAGACACACACACAATCACACACACAGTCCGCGACCGTGCGTCGCGTCCACCGTGCGTCTCGATCACCGTGCATCGCGATCACTCGCGCGCGGATGCACGCGTGCACGCTCGCAAAAAAAGTCCCTCCCTGTAAATCGCTTAGAATAGAGCACAGCTTCAGACTAAAGCGTGAGCTGAGTCTGAAATCAGGCTAGTCCTTGCTGCCCTTCACTGGTTACCTGCCAGTTTTACAATTGGTTTTACTGCTTGTTCTTAATGGTCAGGCTTTCTTAGGCCTTCTTATATTTGTGATCTTGGTGCCCGATGAGCCTGGCCTTTTGCCTGGGATCCTCCAGCAGTGCCCTAGTGGTTCAAAAGTCACAGCTCATCACTAGGGGTGACCGCTGACCGTGACTGTTGCCGTACAGGCCTGTCAGCTGTGAAACTCCCTGCTTGGAGATCTCAGGCAGGCAAACTCTCAGTGCCACGTTTTAAATAATGTCTTGTTTAGCTTAACCGCGGCTTTTACTTTTATTATCAGTTTGAACTGTAACATACTTTGTAACAAGGTGTCGTTCTTCCGGCGTTTAGGTCTGTCCCATTGGTTAGAGCGTATCACTAACTCATCGTCGTTAGCGCCTCTTCCTGTTTTTTCCATTAACATGGGAGTGGATGGGGTATATTATGATGCTAGCCATGTTCGACACGTCTGATAAGGGTTTATATTTACTGTCTGGGGAAGCCGCGGCTGAAGAGAAACACTCCAATTCCCAGAATGCAGCGGTAGATAACGTGATCAGGAAAACTCCGTCCAGATCACGTTATATTTAAAAAATATGTCATCTCAATACGTATCAATAAATTGTTAAACTTAAGTAGAGGTATGGTCTCTTGTTAGACCATACAGTATAATGTATTCTATACTTTCATTCAGCAATGAACAGATCCTTAGTAGTTCAAAGAATTGTCTATTTATAGGACTTATAAGATTTTTATAATCAACAATATCTTACACAGTCAATGCAAATCGAAGCTCCCTTGAGAGCTACACTCATGAGGGGGATTCTTTTAGTGGCTATGGTCTGTCCAGATGGCACAGAGTTGAGGGCCATCTGATGCAGGGTAAGGGTCAGCAATGTCAGTTATGAACTTGGCAGGGGCAAGATCGAGTGCAAGGGATGGATGGCACTCTCTGCATGTGGTTGCAGTGATGGCTTTTTGTAAGTCTTTGTTTGTAGAATGTGGACTAAACCTCTGTGTCACTGTCATTTTAGATTTTATTTTTTGAAAGATCTTGAAAGTGTTTGCTTATTTTGAATTTCTTAACACAAATCCTCTCTACAGGGAGTCTCCCTGACACAAAACATGTTCAGATGGGGTCCAAATACATATCATTTTGGGGGTCCTTGGCAGGAATCGGCCTCAGGTCTTTATAAATGGTAAATGGGGCATTTATATAGCACTTTATTCCAAAGCACTGTACATAAAAAGTGCATTACAATCACCCATTCATACACCGACACCGGCAGAGGAAACCATGCAAGGTACCAACCTGCACAAGGACACTTCCGACACCAACTCTGGGGAGCCCGGGATCGACCTGGGAACCTTGCGGTTCTCCATCCGACCACCCTACTGGCCACTCTACCCCTGAGCCACTGCGGCAGTGGCTTTAAGTGGGTTAAGAGTGAAGCACGTGTTTGAACATTCTTTAAACTCACCTGGGGTGTACGATGTCCACCTCCAGGATGTCTTCTGGAGGGATCTCATACATCTCCGGGTCTTGCCCGTTGGCTTGCAGGAGGAGGGGCAGTATGTCCCATTTCCCCATTGGGGGCTTCCATCCCTGCTGGATGCAGACCTACGGACAGAGACCAAAGGGAAGTGATCAGATGACATTATTGATCAAAATATCTGTCTTATTGCAACTGCCCATCATTCCTACCTCAGTGAACTCTACACTGGCAGGGTCTCCAATGATCGTTCCATCAGGCAGCTTGTAGCCTGCGTACTTTACTAGCTGACCGTTCCATACCCGGAAGTCATGTAAACCATCTGTCCTCTGAGGGAATATGGTAATAGCTGACCTGTGCACACGCACGCAAACGCACACGCACACGCACACGCACACACACACACACACACACACACACACACACACACACATGCACAGTGATTAGCATGTTGATATCTGGAACATGATATGCTACTGTGGATAAGATCTTTGCTAGCTAGGGATTTTCACATTGCAAAGAAAACAATACAAATACCATAGGTCTAATAGAGCTAATTACATGCTCACAACGTGCAATGCACTAGCGTGCCCCCCCCATTAGCGTTATGGACCACAGCAAATACATAACGGACATCTGAGTGTGTAGGCAATGATGACATTGCAGATCGTATCTTATATGGAAGAGCAAAATTTGCGCAGCTTTGGCCTGATTTTAAACACAACAGTGTTATAATGCCATGAAAGGGCAAGTGTTATTACTGCCAAGCTTCTGTTGAACCACTGAGGCCAGTGGTGATATGCAGCCCCAAACAACTTCTAGAAACTATCTAAAAAAAAGAAGAAAAAAAAACTCTCTTAGCTCAACTTGACACACTGTACTGTAAAATCACAAATGTGAATTTAACTCTGAGAGTGTGCAAAGGACAGTGTGCCAAATGGACCCTTAGTGTACAAAATAAAAACTAGTTACGGCAGATCCAAGCATGGCTGTCAAAGCTCTAATCTTTAGAATGTTACACAAATTGCAAACTATCTTTTCAACGTTCACATAAAATGCTAATGACTGACTCAAACCTGGCTAAAGTAGTGACAGGCGTGCTATAGCTATACAGCACAGTGGCCCTCGTCAACATACTGTAAATACCAGGGATACCAAGTGCAGTAATGACTCAGTCAGCCAGTAGTGTAAATGCGAAGTGTCACCCGTGATATGGACGCGGCAGAGGGCGAGCCAACACTGCGGGTGTTGACAAGCCGGTTGCTCGTTAGTGGGGTGGGTTGCCAAGCCAGCGGGGCAATGGTTGTACACAGAGAGACTGACGCATGGGAGAGGCAGCATGCGGTGTCAGAGAAAGCGCTAAGAGACGGCACACACGCTGACAGATGGACAGTGGGTTGAGAGAGGGCGGTGACAACAGAGGCGTTGATGAGATACTGTACATGGAATGACAGACGGAAGAAAAGGGAGATGTATTAACCATCACTAAAGCACTCTCACCTCATATTTCCTTTATTGGTGGCATATTTGACGTGATTGCAGATGTAGTTGAACATTCCATGAGCGGTTGTGCAGTCCCTAGCGTCAAACACCTGGAAAAATAGTTGATCTCAGTAGGGTAGATTCTGACAAATATCTCTAGAATGACTACAGCCAAAACAAGACTGCACTCTGAGGTTTTAACCGCAGTCGGTAGCACTGTCGCCTCACAGCTAGAAGGACCTCGTTTTTTTGGACAAAATAGACAATTTAACACTGAGGTGCCCTCTCTTCCCTTTGCCCGTAGCCTCACCTGTAATTTGGACCACTGAATCCTTCCCACACAGCGGGCAGAATTCCTCCAGGCATGCTTGGCACCATAAATGAGTTCAGTATCTTTCAGTTGGTAGGTTCCCGTTTCCGCAATCTCCTTGGTCACCTCCTCCAGTCTTTCCACATGGGGCTTGGAGCCAGTCCTGAAGCCATCAGCACAGTCACACCATGGAAGTCACAGGGAATCAATCACACAAAGCCATTCAAAGTCATAGACAAATCCTGATTTTGTGTTTCACAATTGTATGCACACCAGCGACTGATACTGTAATCAGGAAACATATCATTTAGTCCACTGATCATTTAGTCCACTGTTGCACCTTGCCCTCATCTCCTGACTATCGGCTTAATAACCAGAACACTGTACAGTACAGTACAGTACAGTACAACCCACTTCCCCATCCTTCTGGCTCCCAGAGGCCATTAGATACACTAACATTTGGCCAAAGATATGGCAAGGATAAACACCATGAGCAACAATGGCATTAGAAAAAAATCACATAAAAAAATATAATGAATAATGAGGATTTCTCATAATTTTAGTCATAAGTAGTGCAGCTCTACATGAGAAGATAGGCATATCTAGGCATATCCCTCCCTGTTCTCAATGAATGGTCCAGGTCTATAACCACCTTCCTCTTCATTTCAGAGTAATTCTTTCATTAATTCTATATACGAAAAGGAAGGAGTCCGTGCTGGAGAACTGGTGATTTAATAACAAAAATAGATTCAACTAGAACTGCAAGCAGACGAGCCCCGATGAAGCCGGTTGATTTGACATATGACGTGCCACTGTGGGAGGAGTAGCGATAAATAAAGTTTATCTGGAAAGAAAGAAAGAAAGTCGGACAAGTACTATAGTCTGGTTGCCACTAATAAATCCACGTCAACAGCCAGCCTCTGTATCATCTGTAGTAACAACAATATATAACTTTCTCTCTTTTAGCACGACTGGTTTTCCTCTACACCAGAACACAAAGTAAACAACAGGACCATGAACATCCCATAATACTCCTCTGCAGCCCGCCAACTACATAAAGGAACATAACCCACCCAGTGTATATAGCAGTACTGTACTGTATTTGGCAATATCCAGCGAGCCGCTCCATTAACACACACAAGATCACCATTGCTCGAGGCTGTTATGCTTCCCTTTTAATGGAGGGATAGAATTGGTCTACAAAGCTGTGTGCTTGCCTTTTAATGGAGGTGAAGTATTGGTTTATGAAGTCGATGGCCAGCGGGAGAACCTCTTCTTGCGTTCGCATGCGTGTTGCGACAGATTGCCGAAGGGGCATCATCATTGAACCCCAACACACCTGCTTAGTGCATATAGGCATCTGGAGAGAAAAGACATCACGTTACACATTTTTCTTTCAAAGACATCAGATTTTCTTTCTTTCATACCACAATGTAGAAATACTCCGCTGTATTGTACAGTATGTAAAAGTCTGGTATTCAGAAAGTATTGACATCAAAATATATACTTAAAGTACCAAAAGTAAAAGTAATCATTATGCAGAATGTCACACTTCAAGTTTTGAAAATGTATACAAATATTTTGAATATAGCAGATCTACAAGGTCACTATGCGTCGCGATATGACACGATGTGAGCTTGTAGATTTTAGAATAGCGGAAATATACTGTATACAGCACGTAAGACAAATTCTAAAACTGCTAGTTCCATTCTTTTATTCTGATTGGCTGGTTTCCCTTAATTGCCGTGGTACAGTATATGAGACTATTCACCTTATTCCTGGCCCTCTCTAGGGAGGCTGCCAATGCCTTTTACAGAGGGTGCTAAATAGTTTTTCTCTGTGTGCTGCTTCAAAAACATCTTTTCACTTTCTCCCAAGTAAGGAAGTGACAAGGAATTTTCTGTTGACAGATTTTGCCAAAGAAACAAGTGGCCAGGTCTATGAAAAATAAGCCCAATAGAAGCAACTATGCTCAGTTTTACTACTTTACATTTACATTTGAAAATAGCAGATCAGCAAGCTCACAATGTGTCACATTGCGACACATTGTGAGCTTGTATATTTGCTATTTAAGACATATTGAGGAAAAATATTTTGAACATTTTTAAAACATTTTAACAACACTGGGGTCCTTGATATGAAAAGATTTGGTTTAAAAAATATTAGAAAGTAGCCCAATAAGCAACTACACATTTGGAGACACTCAGCTGTGCCTCGTGTCTCACCGCGCCTCTGAGCCGTTATAAAATACCAGGTAACCACATGCCTCTTGTGGCTTATTGCTTCAGTAACTGGTAACAAAAGTTTTCAAATAATTGTAGTGGAGTAAAAAGTATTTTATCCTCAGAGATGTAGTGGAGCAGAAGAAAACTAATACATTTATGCAAGCTATGAAACGTTGCCAGCCATGCATTTGCTCTTTTGGATAATGTCTTTTCTCTCGGTGTTTGATTATTATTTTTTTTTGTACACAAAGTGTCATATCTCTTTTGAGGAGATTACCAGACAGAGCATCATCCAATTTCACCTGGTTTTCAGGCCAAATAATCATCTGAACATTGGAAATAAGAAATGGCAATTATTCTTCAATCTCTAAAGCTCCTTGAGTCCATTGTTTTGACGTCATCTTGAGCCTTGGCAGAGGGACTTCCCCAAGACACTTGAGACATTTATGTGTATTCTATTTATAAATCTATTTATTTATTATTTAAAACTGCACTGCAACTTTCCAGTTCCGATTTATCCCCGGGTGTCCTGCACAAGTGCTGAATTTTTTACCTCAGACCTATAAGAGCCTTCCTGATTGGGGGAGAAATTTAATGTGGCCTGGCCAAGATAGCAGCAAGAAAGTCAGTAGTTACTAGTGTTGTCACGTGGACACATTACCGGTATTTATCACACAATATCAGAAAAACACTATCCTCATAACGGTCTGATTGTGTTTTTACCATTTAACATATTTGGTCCTTTAATTTGAAGTCCTTTTGCAAGTCATTCCAGGCAGGGAGGACAAATGTTTTTCATAAAGGAACACTTTCAGCTACTTCATTATAATTGGTCCTCACTAATGCTCATTAAAAAATGCCACAATTTCCGTTTAATAACTCTGCATCTCATTGGTGGGCTATATGCCTACCAATGGCATCATCGATGAGGATTCCAAGCTAATAGACACGTACACAAAAAGAAAAGTTTGTTTGAAATGACCTTTTTTTTTTACTCTGTCCTGCATGATGGAAAAAAACAAGTTGACACATTTTCAGGAGTCAAACTGAATATTTGATAACCTCTCTTTGTCAGGAAAAAACACTGACAAATCAGAACAGAACTGCAAAATCTCACCAATGATAATTGATATCGCTGGGTGCTAAATTCTAGGCAAAGCAAAAACCTCTGTGATAATTTCCTGACTCTAAACAGGAACATGGAGGAACTTGACAATAACATTTCCTTTCATAACATTTTATGAAACGAAAATTGCGTGTATGAAGTGAATGAATAAGTGAGTTTGACTCAGGTATTGGCACTTCAATCCGAGTCTGGATAAATGGCTGAGATGAACAAGAAGCCGACAGATGTGAAAGGAACATCGCTCAAAAGCTGAGAGAGAACTTGCGCGGCCGTCTTACCCCAACATGATTAAAGTTGAAGTAAGCTGTCACTTTGGTTTGCTGTAAATGCCCTCACGGGCACAGTGGGATCGAATGAGTGAAGCAAGAGTGGATGACAGGAACAGTAGCGCAAGCATGAAGCCAAAGCGGAAATTTGACAATAACCCCTGTGCTGCTGCTAAAATTGTCTCGTCTCGTTACGCTTAGCCACCCACTCACACTGTCTAAACAGTCAGGCCACCCATCCCAGCCTGCAATAAATGTCCCCTGGTGCCCCCCCCCCCCTCCACCCCTTTCCACAAGCCATTCCAGCCATCCAACCAATGGAAGTTTGCTATGAGCAAACAGCCAACGCACCCACCACAAATAGAAAGAGATGGAGGAGGAAACAGAGACAAAGAGAGAGAGAGAGAGAGAGAGAGAGAGAGAGAGAAAGAGAGAGAGAGATGGAGAGAGATTAAGGGAAAGCGATAAAGACAACACAGGGCTTGAAAAAGGTAATCGACAGAGGCATGCCAGGCAGCGAGGTTGAAAACACATGAGACGCCAAGAAAAGTCACGCGAGAAGTAGTGGAAAACTGGAGGCGGGATGAGTAGCAGCGCGTGTTAAAAATAAAACAAAGGAATCACTCGTGTGCTTCAACACATCCGCTCATCACACTGCCGCGGGCATTCATAGCAGCCAGCTGTCCTTTTCGAGAAAAGACGGATCATCCACCAATACGGCAGCCGTCTGTGATATGATAAATCTAACGATGCTACTACAGACCCATTCACTCACTGTGATGTGCACAACAGCCTGTCCGATAAGTCACAGAGGTAATTAGGCTGCCGTTTGTGGGCGGCCGTGCCGCCACTCGGGGGCTGGTTGCTTAACGGTGAGGGTTGCCTCGTGCTCGGTAGGACTGCTGTGCTACAGTTGGGAACTTTCGTTCAGTTTTAAAGGACCATACCAGTCTGTTTGAAAGTTCTATAATCGGAATTGCTATAGATTGTTTATTCTGTAACACAGTGGTCTCCCTCTCTCTTCGCGTTCGCGTTTAGTAATAAAGAAATACTATTTTACGTACAGGTAGGTTCTAAATTTCAGCCAACGAGGAGATTGAATGAAACAGATCACAGATCATCTATAAGCCTATCATCCCGATTGGATGCAATTGGTACCTGAAAAGGCATTTTCTGTTCACTGTACGCCTTCATAATGTTGCGTACTCTTGATTATTTGCCTAAACTTCATTACCACAGAGGTGCAAGAGAATAGGCTACATTCACTTATTTATATTTTGTGGGGTCACAGTCAGAGAGTCACGGACAGTATGAACACTGAGACATGTAGTGCGCGTGTGTCGTTCGACGCTTGTTGCGCAAAAGCATAACTGACCTTAACACAGCCCTGGGTAGGGTAGGCCACCCCACCTAGCAAAGATATGCGATCCCTAACAATGTTGCTTTGCAGTTTGAAGCACAATCTCACCTCGGTGCAGCTGTGGTGGAGTGTATCACTGTACATGGCGCCAGAATCCCAGTTCTTGATCTTCAGGAATTTGGGGCCTTTGTTTTCTGGACCGTGGTCGGCGTGGTGCTGTGGGGAGCAAAAGAGACGTGACAGTTAGTCTCCAACAGGGGGAATCCACACCTCACTCAGACTTTATTGTGACATCACATTTACTGGTAAAAGTGGGTGAAATACTTGTTTGTGCAGTAATGGGATAAAAAGTATAAAAGAAACAAAGAGGAAACAAAGTGCATAAAATAGTAGCAAAATTCAAATCAGTGTCATGTAGATTAAAAGTATTTTTTCATCCCACGATTTTGTAACCCATCTTTCACCCAGTGCCAATTGCCTAAGTTGTAATCCTGGGCGCTACTCTCCCTCTGCCAACCTGAGGGAGAGCCCTGCACTGAGATCAAGCTTCCTTAAATGCATGAGGAGTGAACCGGATGCTTCTTATCACCTGACAGGGGGGAGTTTCCCAAGTAGGACGTAGCCCAGGGAAGGAACACATTATTCCAACCAGTTCCTTTCCCCTCCATCAAGCTGCCCAGGGCGAGGCAGTATACAGACCAGGATTACTGCATGTTTTTGTGAGGGTACCTTCCCTAGGGTAAAAAGGCAATTTAAAAGTAGCTTCTAGTATGGTCTCTAGCCAAAAGACACCTTGTGGAGGGAGGCTTTCACTCAAGTTGTTTCTGATTGGAATTGATACCATGCCAAGGCAGGCTGAAGGTAATAGGGAGGTACAAGGACGGAATGTTTGAGTGTTTCAGTGGGACATTGATTACCAAACTTAAAATGGATTATTTCCTCTGGGACAATCTGGAACATGTAATTAGTATATTGATGCATATTTAGGTTTCTTTAAAAAAATCTCTCTCTCACTTTCTTATGCGTGCACAATCACGCGAGCACGCACACGCACACACACACGCACACACACACACACACACACACACACACACACACACACACACACACACACACACACACACACACACACACACAAAGGACATTCTCTTCCTCTCTTCTCTCACTTCAAGAGAAAGGTAATCAGTATCATTAACAGTGGGCTGATTGCATGCTTACTGCTGCCTTGCAGGCTTTGCCAATATGGTGGCAATTGACTGATGAATACTTGCAATTAAGCTACACAGTCAATTGTTCTGATTGTGCTCTTCATAAAGAAAATGCACCTTGTGATCGTGAAACCTCAAAAACAATCAATCCCACGCCTCACAACCCATCTTTAATGGTGCAGCACTTTTTACTGCTGCAAAGGGGGAGCTGGCGAACAACAGAGACAAAATTGTTGCACGCGCTGAGGAAATGACCGGCCACAGCGCAACTTCAATTGATCCTCATCGGCATTCCTTGTCCTCGACAGTGCCAGTATGGAGTGCCAGTATGAAGTGATTTTGATTCTGCACACAATGAGAAAAGAGCATGTGTTCAGGTTCCAGCAGCAAAGCTACCCCCTGCGCGCGCTGAAGAGCTCAGAAGGGTCAAACCACTATCTATCCATGCTCGCAGACATGATCATTGTGTGATAAAGAGGGGCCATAATTCTCAGGCAACCATATGTGGACAATAACCACACAAGTAAAAAGAAAGGGGAAATGGAAGGTAAATCAAAATATGAGTTAATAGGGTTTCATAGAAAAAATAACATAAAATTAATAAACTACAACAGATGGTTTGTCTGTCTGTCTCCTTGAGTCTTATTCAGCGACAATGAAACATTAGGGAGAAGAGATGGAAACTGTCTGGCACCGCAGCCTGTTCTCTGATCCTGAATGGATCATCAAAGGTGTCTGAGAACTGGAAGACTGATTGAACCGGAGTGACAGAACATTCTGCACTGCTCCAGGCAGCTCAAGGCACTATAGTCCCTTGCTGAGGTGATAAAATGGCCTTCAGTACCTGAGTTACTTGCCTTTAATCAACTGAATACTTTGGGCCAAACTCTCCGATATCTGATTTATAGTACATTTCCTGTGTTCAAATAGTTTGATGTAAAAATGTTGTAGTTGATAATCCAAAGCTCTGCAAAATGAGCAAATACAGTTAAGTGCTGTCTAGCAAAAGAACTGCGGGTAATCTACTTGTGCGTCAGGATGGCATACTCAAACACACCTCAAGTATGTCATCCTGTTCAAGTACTACCCCCCTCCCCTCCCCTCCCCCCCTGTTGGTCTCATGGACCCTGGATCATTTCAAGAGGTCCGTGGCAGATAGGGAGAGAAGGATCAGCAACCGCAGCTGCGTGCATTCATTAGCCCTCTTGAAATAGTTTCGCCCCATCCGCTGCCGTCGACGGGGGCTTGAGCAGCGGCACAAGTGGGTGGATGACATGGATGGACCATGTGCAGATTACAACACTATCCCCAGCACAGGCACTCCAGCATGTCACCAAGACCCCCACATATGGAGGGCATAAGCTGGATTTAATGTGCCGTTGGTTAGCTGCCGGAAGCATGTAATGCAGAGGTGATGGGATCTTAAGCGAGGGCTTTATTTCCGTGTTTTCAGATGATACATTGATGTGCAAGCACAGTTCCGGAGGTCTGAGCCCAAGGGAGGGGCAAATAGTATGCATTATGGTATGCGTTTAAAGAGGAGCAAAGGCAGAGATAGTCATGGGTACACATGCATTATAGAGCTACATGTCTGGATTGACTTGTCAGACAGCGAGGTTTGAAGTGGCAATCACATGCATGCACAGAAGGGCGCGTGAAGATCAAGTTATCGATCTATAGGAGAGCACAGTTGTGAGTACTTGAGCATGCACATTCAGGGTATAGCAAACTAAACGAATAGCGAAAACTGCTATTCACAAAACAATTGACTGAAATTAAAATAAAAAATAAGGCTAACTATAATTAACTGAAACTGTAGTTTCAGGCATGCTCAGCTCTTAACACGTTACATGTTGTGAGCTTGTATACATCTCTGAATCTTGCACTTAACTAATAAGAACTAGAAACTCTAACTTTTCAGAAACAAAAAAAAGTAAACTAAAATAAACAACCTGCTTTAAAAAACTAAACTGAGATTGAATTTGAAATTGAAGTCTCAATGAAATGAAAACAAGAACCAACAAAAAAGCAAAACTATAATAACCTTGTACAGACACAAGACATTAAAAATGAAAACAGAACAGAACATTTTTTTATCATCTGGTTTTCCTACCATGTCACTCTCAGCAGGAGGGGTGGTGTTCTCTGTTGGCACGTTGTTGTCCTTCTTTGGGTCCTCATTTGCCCCAGGTTTATCCGACTCCGACACCTGCACCTGTGTGTCGTTTCCCACGATGAGGTCCCTGAAAGTCAAACACAGGCCTACTGTCAGGTGTGTGTGTGTGTGTGTGTGTGTGTGTGTGTGTGTGTGTGTGTGTGTGTGTGTGTGTGTGTGTGTGTGTGTGTGTGTGTGTGTAGACGCACGCACATCACGTAGCTTATTGTTGCAGTTAGGCAGAAACCTCTTATCACTCTCTCTCTCTACTTCTTTTTTAATCTTTATCCCACAATTTTGTAACACATTTTTCACCCGATGCCAATGCCTAAACTGTAATCCTGGGCCCTACCTTCCCTCTGCCAACCTGGGGAGAGCACATGCTTCCTTCAGTACATGAGGAGTGAGCAGGCCGACTTCTTATCAGCTGACAGGAGGGAGTTTCCCCAGTTGGACGTAGTGCATGGAAGGAACATGTTATTGCAACCAGTTAATTTCCCCTCCATCAGGCACCCCGGCTGGCCAGGGGGAGGCATTATAAAGACCAGGATTAATGCATGTTTTTTGTGAGGGTATCTACCCTAGGGAACACGGGAAGAACATGCAAACTCCACACAAAGGCCATTTTGCCAAGGGTATAGACGCTGATGACGCGGAGGAGAGAGCACACCCCCAGCGCCCACAGCGAGGCGACAACGCTATACCGACTGTGCCACTGTGCCCCCCATATATCGATATATTAACTTTTCATAAATGAGCGCCCCACTTAATCATACTATACACCGTACCACATAAGCAACATCAAAAGTAGCAGATCGGCAAGCTGGAAAGTGGAAACGCATGCAGCACGACACATTTGGAGTGTGTAAATCTGTTGTATACTTTTGACATTTTTTAATTTGAATCCTGAAAAGCAAGCGTTCTGGGACATGTGAGGTTTCCACCCAGACATCATTCATGCTCTGTCCCTGCCTCAGTATTTCCAACTCAGCTGAGACTCAATCTTCCGACTTCAAATCTTGATTGTGTGACCTCTGCGGAGGCATTGCCCTGCGAGAGCCTGATAGCTGCCGGCTTTACTGCCCGTGGCTTCACAGCAATAAAAGGGACGTATAGCGGTACAACCACGTTGTAGTCTGCTTTCGGGAGCTGCATCATTCTGTAGACAGTCTGTTGCTGCTGCCATGGAGAACCAACACTGTGAAACTCACAAATCAAGAATTATGTGATCTGCTGCTATACACATGGATTAAAGAAAAATTTAATCTCACGTCTGAAAAGGTTTGTGTGACCCAAGTCCTAATGTGTGATTTGTGAAATGGTATGAAAAGGAGCCCTCCCACAAAACAATTAACACAATATGTAAAATTATTATGTTTTAGCCATATTGTTCCTAATCCTACAGTACATAGGCCTATGGCCAAACAGGGGAAGAAATCACAGACTGAGGCTTAAAGCTTTGCTTTTATGTGAAATATCCCAGGCTGTCAAAATGTTATGTAAGACGACCACTTCAAATGCTCTTAAATTAAATGTCCGAAATCGCCAGTCTACAAGCTCTCAATGCACTGAGAGCTGGTAGTAGATCGTCTATTTTCGCTGCGAAACATGCTTCCATAGAAGACATGCTGGCTTCATACTGTGTATAGAATCCAAAGTGAGCGAGTGAGAACTCTATGTATACACTGCATATCTGCCGCCAAGTGATCTCGACTTACAGTATCTGGACAAGAGACTCTGCCTCTGATATTCTGCCTATTATTTATTTATTTTTTGGAGCATGTGCAATAAAAACAGGTGAACAACAGTGACTTTTCCCTTTCGATTCGATTCGACTCGTTTTACTGTACATTGTTGGGAGCTTACTGTATTCAAGCAATCATTTCACCCACACTTTTACATTTGTAAACTTGTAATGTGACAATAAACCTGAAGTTGAAGATGCATTACAAAAGACAGCAGCTTCATTGTTCCCAGCGTTCTAACACCCACGAAACACCAACATACAGTACATATCACAGCCCATATCTCATATATTGATGCTGTTGGGCAGAAACCTCTAATCTCCATATTTTAAAGTTTTGTTTTCTTTCGGTCTAAATTAATGCCCTACATTAATGCCCTATATGCCATCAAAAGTAGCAGATCTACAAGTTCGAAGCGAAGCACGAAGTGACATGTTTTGAGCTTGTATATCTGCGATTTTGCTGCTACTGAAAAGTAACAGTTTTGGACATATGAGGTTTCCACCCGACAGAGACAATATCCATCATAGGCATATCCTCACCCTGTCACACTGTATCAATGTGTTGCCTCAATTGAAAGGGCACACTCATCCTCTATTCTGGGGAGGAGTTTAAAAAAACAGAACGAAACAGTGTGCATCATCTAACAACTCTGACTCAGATGATGGTGAGCGTCATCTTAATAATGGAGATGCTTCTGCTCTGAAAACAAGTGTAGCTCTATTTCGGGAAAACGGCCATTCAAGACATGCGTTTGTCAGCTGATTCTACAATAGTAGTGAGTACAGTACATAAATAACCCCAATGATAACAAGCAATGCAACGGAATGAATGCATTCATTCCACTCATTGCATAATTTCTTAATTAGAATAAACAAATGATTTGTCTCCTGTGCAACATGTGGTGGTCAAATGCTGGCCACCTGACATGTGGTCAGGTGGCCAACGGTTCCCAAATCTTTCTAAGCCAAGGATCCTCAAATAGCCAGAACTTGATGGCAGCACCCCTCTATTGCAAAATGATACAAAATAAAATAAAATAAACCGCTGCTCTAAAAGCTCACTAAGTGTTCTGTGTCATGTTGTGAGCTTGTATGTGCTATTTTTGTCCTCCAGCAAGGCAATGACTCCGATGGGACATTTCTAAAAGACAAAGGCGATGCACAACACGGGTGGAAAGGGCATTGTACGGTATCTCGATTCAAAAGGGCAGTATTTTGCTCAGGTTACCCTCCCTAACCCCAAATAAATTGGCTAAACACAGAGATTGTATTGATTCAAATACTTTCCTATAAAACCTTGAAAACGTAGTTCTCAATTGTGATACCAATGAACAGTAACTTAAAGTATGCCATGCTAGAATGGCTGCCATGTTGAGTGGTCAGATGGGTGGGCCATGAACGCAGAATTAGAATTAGAATCTGAATTAGCATTGAGTGTCTTCTCTAAACGGACCTATAAAATCCTGTTTCTTATTTAATCATCCTAGCGTCTCTATTCTGGGGGTGAACAGTCGCCAATAATAGCTGATCTGACAAGCTCACGACACGTTGTAACGTGATGGGCTGTGAGCTTGTAGATTGGCTATTTTTGGTGAAGAGGTTTGGCTTGGGGGAAAAAGAAGCGGACAAGAGCCCTAGCTGGGGTGCTCCGGTCAACATATTTAAATGGATAAATGTTAAAGACACATCAAGCTAATTCACAGTTGCATGCATAAGCTGCAAACTGTAGAATAGGTACAAAAGCTTTATAAATCCCATCTTCACAATTTTGATATGATGTTTTGTTAGCCTGAGAGCAGTTCAAGAACCAGCTTAATCTTCGATACAGGGACGTTCTCAGATGAAACGCTTAATAAAATAATGGGGGTAAATGGTGGCCTCTTTAATATTTTAGGGGAAATCGCTTCAGTTCCGTTTCATTTCATCTGTTCTGCCTCTAAAAGAGACAACTCAATGTGACTTGAAAACATAGGGAGCTTTAAATATGCAAATTGCCATAGGCCAGCCAAACTGATGCGATTTTTACTGAATGAAGGTGAACAATTTACTTAAGTGATGGGGAAATGATGGGGACTGAATCGGCCATTAGGACTCCCGTGATAAATGTCATGTCAATGAACACTGTTGGAGACCTCCATGCAATCAATAATCGCTTGGCTAGAAAATCATGTTCTCTGAATAATAACACTCACTGTAAGAACCACCGTCGCGTTGTGACGCGTTGTGAGCTTGTAGATCAGCAATTTTTTGGCCAAGAGATTTGGTGGAGAGTGAAAAAAAGACTGTATCAAGTACGTTATTTCCAGGTCCATTTGACCAATTAATATAAAAGGTGAATTGATCCCAGTGCATCTAAATCTCTGCGATACTATTATTGTGAGTGTATTTTAATACGATAAACAATTATCGCCCCCAGGGTTACAGCACTGTTTCCCAAACAGTGGGTCGCGGACACATTTTTATGGGTCCCTTTATTTTTTGTTTCTTGCATTTTATATTTAATTATGTCAAAAAGATTTTCAAAAAACATTTCCAAAAAAGCTAATTTAAAAACAAAATGCTATGTTTTTTCAGTACTTTCATTAAGAAATACAAGAGAAATCAAATAAATTCCATAAATGACAAAACGGAAGTAGTGAAAATAGCCTACAAGCTCCATCAGGTATTTTCACTAGTTTGGGTCCTGGCCAAACGTCAAATTTCTCTTTTGGGTCTTGAGCTAAAATGTTTGGGAACCACTGTCCTGTCTGGGACATAATATATGAGCATTCGGTGAAAATAGCAAATAGCAAATCTACATGCTCACAATGTGTTGTGAACTTGTGCTATTTTCACTATTTGATGTACAACAAAGTACAGTATTATAGGGTTTAAGTGGTTCAAGCTGTACTACTGCATGTAACTTTCCTCCTCTTCTATTACGGATTTGAACCCAGTTTTCCTGCTCAAGTGCTGACATTTTTACCATTGATCTACCTGCCTGCTTTTGACCATCAGGTCAAAAGTTGTGTCGAGTCCTGTGTCTAAATGTCTCAATAAAAGAGCAGGGATACAAAATACAAACCACCCCGATTGTATCAGATATATTGTGTTAACATCCTCTACCATACAGATTGTAGTTCCACTTTAAGCTCTCCCTTGATACAGTCTTTTTTTTTCACTCTCTACCAAATCTCTTTGCCCAAAGATTGCCGATCTACAACCTCATCCCAATCCCTACTCCATAACAGCTGATAGATAGAAAGCTGGCAGCCGCTAATTGCAACACTAGATTTGTTTTTAATCGGTTGAATCTAGGGTTGCAATACCTCCCATAGGCAGCCAATGCATAAAAAAAAGTGCTATCTGATTGTATTAAACAACGTCAAGCTCACCAATATTGGGGCTGTATGGAAAGCTTGAAGTATCCTCTTTCTATCTGCAAAGTGTTTGTTTCATAAAAATCCACCGTAGACATGTTATGAGTTACTTTCTGTCAATAAATCCGAGCAGACATGTTTTTTTTTTTTCCTAAGTGTTGAACTTTGGAAGCACTCGACTTCTATAACGCAACGTCCCGCTGCCTCCGACATTATGTGACATTTAGAACCAGGTGGTACACAGGACCATTGAGTGATTTCCCACGAGCGCTTCC
This sequence comes from Nannobrachium achirus, assembly GCF_963921795.1. Lineage (NCBI taxonomy): Eukaryota > Metazoa > Chordata > Actinopteri > Myctophiformes > Myctophidae > Nannobrachium > Nannobrachium achirus. The sequence continues at coordinate 49,507,146 of NC_137832.1, read as the reverse complement.
AAACTCCAGCACTTAAAAAATAATCACCTGAACTGAATTTCTTGATAGAAAGTAGCTCATAACATGTCTATGGTGGATTTTTATGAAACAAACACATTGTAGATAGAAAGAGGATACTTCAAACTTTCCATACAGCCCCAATATTGGTGAGTTTGACGTTGTTTAATACAATCAGATAGCAAAAAACCTGTTTTGATGCATTGGCTGCCTATGGGAGGTATTGCAACCCTAGATTCAACCGATTTAAAAAAAATCTAGCGTTGCAGTTTGCGGCTAGAAAGCAGGGTAAGTCCTTTACCTTTCCACTTGGACCTCGACATCCCGCTTCTCCACAACTTTCTGGGTCTGGCGGTTCTCTGGCTCTCCATTCATCTCCTTGCTGTTCTTGATCAGACGCAGCACCGGCTCAATCTCCTTGAGCAGGTCATTGTTGTCCTCCACCCCGTTGACAAGCGCCCCACGGCCCCCCGCATCCCTCATCAGGAGGCTCTCCTGGGACGCAATGAGGGCCTGGACCCCTCCCCTCGGGAGCCCCCTGGAGGGGTTGCCGGCCGGGGAGGACAGGTTCTCAATTGCCCTGAGCTGGGGCTCCTTGACGGCCTGCTGTTGCGGGGCAGCAGGACTGAGGGGACAGCAGCGGTCAAAGGTCTTTGAGGCCTGGTACGCAGGTTGCGTGACCCGAACGGTCCTCTGACGGCCATCTCCGGACAGGGTGGTCTCCAGGTGCGTGGTGAAGCCCTCTGGCCCGCGGAGGATCAACACGGCGTGGCTCTCTGGCGACACGTTCTTCAGGGTCTCCAGCGCCCGCTCGTAGGTCAGGTCCACCAGGGGCTTGTTGTTGACGGCCAGGACAATGTCCCCCACCTGCACCAGGCCGCACTCCTCGGCTGCGCCCCCACGGATCAGGTCCGACACGATGATGGGCGGCTTGGACACCCTCTGTTTGACCAGGAAGCCCAGGCCGCCCACTTTCCTCTTGAACAGGCGCACCGAGATGATGTTGGGCTGCAGCTGGCAGACTGTGGGCTCCGACTCCTGCATGGTGCCGGCGTGTGCGCTGTGTGTGTACGTGAGTGCGGAGGAGATTGCGTGTCCCCAGGGATGTGTCTCTGCAGGAAGAGGAGGGGGAGAAGAGGATTAGTTTTGGAGGTAATTGCCTTTACAGGATGATGATTTGTTTACAAAGTGCTGATTTATCATCAGCTGAAGAGAGGGCATGCGGGTCAAAGCCTTGATCTAAACTTGGTTGCGCATCATTGTCTCGCACCAGAAATGGCAGATCTACAAGCTCACAACGCGTCCCAGTGCATGTGTTTTGGGAGCTTGAAGGTTGTCTATTTTTGGTGCAGGACACCAGCACACAACGAAGTACAAATCAGGCATCACTCGTGTTCTTCAGACTGCTTCCAGAAAGGGTGATAATACCAGGTCATGAAGACGTATTGGAGGCCGATGAGGAATGTTGTCTGTGTCAAAGTATATCATCTATTTGATGCCCCCTGTGGGCCTTTATTTTTGTCTCCATATCTGTACCACAGTGGCCACAATAGGGCCTGGATCAATCTTAAGCAATTGTTTAATAGCTAGGATGAATTAGTCAAATACATTCTACAGGTATATTGCTTGGTAATGGTAACTAACTACCGTATAAATTGGGTACAAAAGGACCCCAATTATTGGGTTAAAATGAAATCTTATTAGTAGACCTTGTATCTGAACTGTATTTTCCTGTGCTTTTCCTTTGAGATCTGGTAATAAAGTATTCAATCAATCAATCAATCAATCAATCAACTTGTCATGAGTTGAAATTGTTTTGTTTTGTTTTTGTGCAGGACCCGAAAAGGCAATATTCAGGGGGTTAACCAAGGTGTTCCTTCTCTAGTTCATCAAGCAAATACACAGAACAAACTGTCCGATAACTAATAGAAGGAACAAATAGACTCGCACCAAAACAATCTGACAGGACACGCAAGAGGTGACAGGACTCACACAGGTGAACACAATCAATGCAGGGATGCAGGAAATGGAGACTCGGTCAGACTGTAGGAGTGGCCAGAGGGTAGCCTTGGAAGAAGAAGTTATGCTTTCTTATCAATGATAATCTTGGTCTCTCTACCCCCCTTAACAGTCACTGCAAGACATCCGCCAGCAAAGCCTGTATATACTTAGCTTTGCTATACAGCTCCGATAGCGGAGGGAGTCGTTCCGAAAGGAGCTATAATAATTCTCCGTGTATCTACAAAAAGAAAACATATTGTGCTGACGCTAGCAAGCCACGAATGTTAACTCAACATTAGGAAGCAGTATGCACTGTATTAGTCCGTATTTTTCAATAAATATGTGTTTTAATCCGTCTGAGCCTGAACCCCGTTTCATTTCCTCGTTTACACCCTGTTTAAATCGAGTGTAATACCGGCTTTCACCTGATGCGCGCCGCTACCACCCATTGAGGAATACCGTATAACCTCCGACGGAATCCAACAACACAGATGGGATTAACACATAGTCTATAGAAAAATACGGACTAAAATAGTGCACACACGTTCCAGATGTTGAGTTAATATCCGTCGCTACAGGCTCAGCACTTTATATGTATTATGTGTCCATGTACGGAGAAGTACGGGCTTTGCGCGCTGATGCCCAGTCACTACTGGGGGTAGAGACCGAGACGTGTAACGAAAGCAAAAGTCAGACTCGATAAAATACGATCTATGATAGGCTAGTCTTTAGCCAGAGGGAAGAGACGACAGAGACAGTTGAACAGGAGTTGAATGTAGCCTACTTAAAGTACCAAAAGTATTTAGTAGGCCTACGCCGAATGTGAATGTCCCATATATCCACATGTTTTCAAATGTAAATATCTTTTGAAAATAGCAGATCTACAAGCTCACAATGCGTCGTCGCATCGCCAGCACTTGTGAGCCAATTGTAGATCGGCTATTTTCAAATGGCCGAAATGTATTTACTGTAGCCGCAGGGCTGAAGACGTGGTTAATGCATGTTTTTTTGTAATGACAATCGCAATCTACAAAGTAAAAGTGTTCAAATAAATGTAGGCCTATAATAGTGGAGTAAAACTGACTCTGAGATGCAGTGGAGTAGAAGTAAAAGTAGGCTAGCCTACTGAAAATTGGAAATACTTTAGTTAAGTAAAAGTAAATTGTAGTCTACTTAAGTACAGTAGGCCTACTAAGTAAATGTACTTAGTTACTTTACACCACTGCAGGAGAGAGAGACAGCGAGACAAGTCGTGACAGCTTAACCCAGGGACACTTCAGGTGGAAGAGCCATCTATTTGAATGACATCTAGGCTACTCTGTTGATCTATCTAGGACGAAGGAATCAAGTCGCATAGACGTCATACTGTGTGTGTTATGCTTGTGGAGTTGCATGTCGAGATAAGAGATTTGGGGCAACAAAAAAACTAAGAAAAAGGAAAAAGGGACACGAAAATCAAACAAGGCCTTCTGAATGTCATTGTTTCAGTCAGTGCAGTGCCAGGCAATTGACAAAACTTAAAGTCACGTGCGCTAATTGTTTATAATAAAATAACGCTCATTTTCTTCTTTTAAATCCTTGCAACGGTGTGCGCCCGTGGTAGCCTACTGTAGTCTATTACGGACACAGTCGCCTTCTGTATGAACAGTCAGCTCATTGGAAGCAACTCCGTGCTGTCAGCAGCGCGTCTAGCTGGAAGAATCCACAATTCAGGACCAAGGTCAGCGCCTCTGCCGCCTCATGCTTCGCCAAGCGATATTTCTCGCTATAAACGCCTTCTTGTTTAATATCTTAACATAGATCCTGAATCTGAACCTACCTATTAGTTGGCTGCAGGCTGCATCGCAAAAATGACAATAAAACTCTAAAGCCATGGACTAGGCAGCTGAATATGCAGCGAGGTGGCTATAACTTTTGTTTATGCTATTTAAATAATCGTATGCATAATGCCAAAGGCTATATTTTATTCCCATCCAAAGAATTCAGTCTTCTTCTCTCCCACGCATATCAGCCTCATGTGGTTCAGGGATGCAAATGAATAAGCAGTTAATGAGCCATATGCGTTGCTGTAGTGTATAGACCATGTCTGCGGTCATTTAAATTATTTTAATATGCTGACCGATATATCACTAAAATACATGATAAAGGAATTTCATTTAATTTAAGGTCGAATAATCGGCTATACCGTTTATCACACAGGACAAGTTATGAAAATAACCCTCCCTGTTAAGTGCCTCCAGTTCTCGATTGGATAACAACACAGGAGACATTTGCAGCAAAGCTAAATGGAATAAGCATTATAGGTTATTCTGCAACAAGTTTAACTGTGTGGTCTGACAAATAATAATTCTGTGTGATGATGAAGGTTTAAAATAAACAGCAACCATAGACAATATTCACGGCCACATGTTTACAGTCTTATACTGTACTGTATAGGCAACTACAGTCACGAGGAGCATTGACAACTATAGAAAACTTCCACCAACTACTACACCTACTTTAGGCTGCATTGCCATCGTTTAATCCAGTGGTTTTCAACCAGTGGTCCGGGGACCATCAGTGGTCCTTGAGGACACCTGTATTACTCAATTTACAAGAAGTCTACACAATTAGAAAATGTAGATATTCTTTGATTGTTAATATTGTTATCTCTATATCCCACATCAACACAGCTTGGAATTGTGGACAAAATCCTATCCAGTAAAATATTTTAAGTTTTGGGTCTGACTCATCAAATGGTGGCTCAAATGCAGAATAAATAATGGACCTTGATGAAAACGGTTGAAAACCCATTGTTTTAATGCATGTCTACCCGCAAGACGACGACATGCGAGCTGTCCCTGCTTTAACAGACACTTCTCTGAACAAAGTAGAGGGGAACAAAAGCATCACTTACCCCTGAGTGAGTATAAGGTCACTGCGTAAAGTTGGAATAGGTCCTACAACTCCGCTGTTGCCTCTCTCTTTCTCTCTCTTTCTCTCTATCCCCCTCTTCCTCTCCCCTCTCCCTCTCTCTCTCTGTCACTCACTCTCTCTCTCTCACTCTTCCCCTCTCCCTCTCTCTCTCTCTCTCCCTCTCTCTCCGTCTCTCTCTCTCACTCTCTTTTCCACACACACACACTCACTCTCTCTTACAGGTTGGAGAGGTCTTCAAGCCCCAGGTGCACACGCTGCCTGGCTGCCTCGCACTAGAGATGCTGTATGCTTATGCTTTTCCGCGCACCAGGGCGCCGTATAAATACGGAGACACAGTGACGAGCTCGGAGAGGATGCGTGCACGGGCATTTAAATGACTTTAGTAGGCGTACTGCTTTTACTTTATAGGCTATCGTCATCGTGATCATCATTCAGGACTCCACGACGTCCCCCCCCCCCCCCCCAGGCCCGCGGAAAAAGAGAGAATGAATGAATTAAGATTTCAATTGATGTCATAGCCTATATGTGTGGGGTGGGCTATACTGTATCTCACTTACATCTGTGCTTGCATTTAAACCATGTAGGTTCAGAGGTGATATTAATATATATATATATATATATATATATATATATATATATATATATATATTCCACAGAAAAGGGGAGTTTGAATCTTAAGAAGGGGAATATAGGACATTAGGACATACATCATCACACATCACAAGTGTGTGCTCGGCGCACATGCCATCAGTATACTGTATATCAGTTAAATAAAGGGAAACTAGGCAAGTCTGTGTGTATACAAACACATTGTCCCCTCCCCTCTCTGACAGGCATCAAACAGGTAGCAGTCTTTGATAATCTTGATGCTCTGACATCACTGTGATGTCAGGGGATCCACTCTAACAGATTGGGTTTGCGCTCTGACATCAGGCTCTGACTTCACTGTGATGTCAGGGGAACCACACTAACAGAATCCTGTTTATTCCCATATATGGAACTCCCTGATGTCATCAATATTAAGCCCATCTAACAGGACTTCATATGGGAATGCCTGTATGGTGGCCACATCGACCACATGCCACACTAACAGAATCCATATATGGCCAAGACAGATGGCCAAGACAGCCCATATCTGTGTGGCTGGTTCTACAGACAGGGATCTCCATGTATGGGCATAAAAGGGATTGTATGTATGATGTCATGTCATAGACGTCATAGGACTTTCACATAACAAATAACTGAGTAAGCATGTTTGGGCTCTCACAGCATATCTATATATACAGTTCATGGATCTCCATATATGGGTACCAGGGGTCTCTATATATGGGTAACTGATCTGGTATACATCACTGGCCAAGACATGGCATGACCTCGCCCTTTAGGGTGAGGTCTCATGTCGCCCTGAGGTGTCTTATAATCTTAGCCCATATCCCCTCTCAACACAACAGTGGTCCCCAGGTGTATTCTTAGCCAAGGTGGTGGTCCCTGGTTCACACAAGCCCCTGATTTACATCATACAGAAATACCAATAAACAGTGTCCATACAGGCCATATAGCCTGACAACACAGGTCAGAAGCTGCCTGTAACGTGCACTCAAGGGCACTCACATGAGTCTGGACACAAACACACACACACACACACACACACACACACACACACACACACACACACACACACACACACACACACACACTTGCACTTGCACTTGCACATGCTGGGAATTTTAATTGCCCCACTTCAGGCTATGTACGTGGTAACAACACTGTTCCCGTTCTCTCTGTTAATCCTCCGGGAATGGAGGTCAAAAACGTCCTGTGCAGATCTTCGTCACCTTGGAGGCTTGAACAGTCTCCATTGTTGCTGCCGTTAATTATATTTCCTCCATGTGATTCATCATCATCATCATCATCAGCATCATCATCATCATCAGCATCATCATCATCATCATCAGCATCATCATCATCATCATCCTTACGATCATCATGGTCATCAGAACCTACTCATCAATAAACATGTACTGTATCAGTCATCATCATGATGTGGTCAATATAGAAGACACCCATGGTGGTTCCTGGCTGTCAGTTGTGGAAACTACATTTTTTTATTTAAGTAAAAGTATCACTACTGCAACGTAGAACTCAAATTTACTTGAGTAAAAGTACAAAAGTATTTGTATCAAATTGTACTTAAAGTAGGGCCAAACCACTCATTATGCAGAATGTCCCATTTCACAAGTTTTCAAATGTGTAGTAGAATGTCTAAAAATCTTTTGAAAATAGCCGATTGCGTTGCATCGCAACACATTGTGATCTTGTAGATCGTCTATTTTCAAATGGCCGAAATGTATATAGGGTTGAATTTCTTAATGTAGCCTATGCTTCATAATAATAATCAAAATCTACTAAGTAACTAGTAACTCAAGTTTTCAAATAATTGTAGTGATGTAAAAGTACAATATTTGCCTCTGAGATGTAGCGGAGTAGAAGTAAAAGTATTGAAAGTTGGAAATATTCCAGTAAAGTTCTAACAGGAAGCTGCTGGGAGTGGTCCTGGACAGTCCAGCTGTTAGGCACGCGTGTTTCCTAAACCCACCAGGCTTGAGTTAAGACCCGCCTCACGGAAACGCGAGAACTTCTAGGAGTGGCTGAAATCCTTGCTGGACACATGGAGGGTGGATAAAGTCAGACCTAGTAAAGGCATGAAGACAATCTTGCACTGAGAAAAGCCTGCATTTGCACAATGCACAGCTATTAATTTGTCACTACAGTGCTCAAAATAAACTGTACTAAAAAAAAAAACTTTGTAGCCTATACTGTGCTTAAAAAAGAGAAAACTTTGTAACCTTGTAACTTAGGCACACGTGTATCTAATCTGCATATCTAGCATGAGGCAAGACCCACATTCAGAGTGAACCTTTTTTAACTAAAATCTTTGCTTCTGGGGGTCCCAGGAACAAAGTATTTTGAGATGGGGGTTCGCATGAGGGTCCTTGACATGACAAAGTTCGAGAACCGCTAATATAGGCCAATTCTACAATTGTCTTCTAAATCCTAACAGTTTTATGAATAACTTATGTTGCTATATCAGTGCTTCTCAAACTTTGTCATGCCAAGGAACCCCAAAATGATATGTATTTGGCCACAGACTCCCATCTCAAAATATTTTGTTCCACAGACCCCCAGAAGCAAAGATTTGAGTTAAAAGTGTTCACTCTGAATTTGGGTCTTGCCTCATGCTAGATGCAGAATAGATACACGCGTCAGGCACACATCTGGCCGACCGGTCGGTCGGTCGGTCGGTCGGTCGGTCGGTCGGTCAGTCAGTCAGTCAGTCGGTCACACACACATGGGGTCACTCCATCCTATAGTTTGCTCTGTACAACAACTGGAGGACCATTCCTGACCAGACTACCCAGCTGCTGATCCAAGTCTCATAAGTCATCTCCAGGCTTAAAGGGATATTCCGCTTAAAACATTTTTATCGTCTAATCAGTCTTTTGTGAACACCCTGGACTGATTTTAATTTCCTTGATTCAGCATTTAGATATTTGATATTCATTTCATCAGACAGCCCCATCCAGGGCCCGTTCCCATACACACCCATTGTGACTTGTGAATAAAATAAACAAGACACAAAACAAACACAATAAAAAAAGAACAACACAATGACAACTGTTCCTATGACAATTCTGATTTCCCGTTCATCCCATTGTAATCGACTCTGGCACTCTTCCCTTGTTTCACGTGTCTTTCCCAACCCCACTGTCTCTGTTAGTCCTTATGTGTTGTCCATTTAACCCATTTGTCCTCAAATTGTTCTTCTTGTAACCTCAATACTCCTTTTGTTTTATGCATCCTAATGTAATTTTACAATTGTGTTTCCTGCTTGATGTTCTGTGCAAAGCACATTGAATTGCCTTGTTGTTGAAATGTGATATAGAATTAAATTTACCTTGCCTTGCCAGTTGCCACAACTGAAAGGCACCAGTTTTCAAACGTGTCATTGGGACAATGACACGTATCTGTGGATCTCAAGGCACTGAGAGGAATTTGTCCCAGCCTGTTTCATGATTTAAAAACAAACAATAACATCTTAAAATTGATTCCGTAATGAACAGGGGAGCCAGTGCAGAGTGGCCAGGATTTGAATGATGTGAATCACACCTTATTGATGATATAGAGCACCTTATAGAGCTAGACCAGTGGTTCTCAAACCTTTTCATGTCAAGGACTCCAAAATTGACACTTATTAGTTTGCCGATCCCCATTTGAAAAAATATGCCAGTTACCCCCATAAGAGAAGCTTTTTACGTCTCTAGCAGAGTGATCGCCTACCATTTTAATTTCAAGGAACCCCAGTTTGACATGCAATAGGGCTATGGACCCCCATTTAATGGCATTTCTATCTCGGAGACCCCAATTTATTATTGTAAAATCAATATTAATTTAACTCAGAGAGTGACGGGTCCATTTGGTTCTATTTGTACACTCTCTGAGTTACAGACCCATAATAAGGGTCCATTTGGTTCCTAACTATCATTTAGCTGGAGACACCCTGGAACTCCCTCAAGGACCCCTGGGGGTCCCCAGACTTTGAGAACCACTTGATTGATTGATTGATTTTATTTGATAAATTCACATAGAATTATCTGGACAGCACAAAAAGTCCAAGGACTTAATTCCGTTGCGTATCCAAAAACAAGAATTCATAGTAACTGGCTAATATGTAATTCCAAAAATCCCTATACTAAAACATTCAATAAAAACAACATAAGACATTACAGGAAACAAACAAAATAAATAAACAAATAAATAATAAAACATTGCATTTTACACCAAACAAAAACCATACCAACAAGGTCATGTTAGACCCACCCTATTCTAGTTTGCGTATCAGCCACCTTTTCACATCTTTTTTAAAGACATTTAAGGACTGGGCAAATTTTATTTTATTTGGGATTTTGTTCCATTCCTCCACACCTGTGTATTGAAACGATGATCTGCCTACCTTGCTTGTCAGTTCAGGTGTTTTGAGGTCAGCTATACTAGCTCTTGTGTAAAAACTGTGTGTCTCTCTGACATTCTGGAAGTATTTTTTAAAATAATTTGGGCATTGCTCTTTTAAAACTTTATAGACCATAGTGAGTCGAATTTGTTGTATCCTTCCCTCAACAGGGAGCCAATGTAGCTCTTTAAAATGGTTAGGACCAATGTGGGTCCTTGGGGACAGGTAGAGAACTACTCTTATTAGTTTGTTTTGGGCTGTCTGTAATTTGTCTTTTAGTTTTTTGGATATGCCACTATACCACGATAGGCAGGTATAATCAAAATGGCACTGGACTAATGCTGAGGACAGTGTCCTCATGGTGGGCTTATCTAAGAATTTGGCAACCCTAGCTAGGAACTTTGTCCTTGCATGAATCTTTCCAATAACTGATAGAGCCATTGTTTCGCCTGTCATATTCTGATCTAGTAAGCAGCCTAGATAAGTGACTGCATTTTTCTCCTGAAGATTAATTCCATTACAAGCGACTGAAAAGTTGGTTACCTCTCTTAGGTTATGCCTTGAAGCAAAAACTATGCATTCAGATTTACCCAAATGCAGGGATAATTTATTATCACTTAACCATCTGTTGACCTTTTTTAACTCCTTTTCGAGAGAGAGTCTAACTGCTTCTAGACATTCACCTGTCACTAGTAATGCAGAATCGTCTGCATACAAAAATAAGGGACATGAACAGGCTGCATCCATATCATTAATGTACAATAAAAACAGTAAAGGACCTATTATGCTTCCCTGAGGAACTCCACAGGTGAGTTCTTTTGGTTCCGAGATCAAACCTCCTGTTTCGACCATTTGGAATCTGTCTGAAAGGTAAGACTGTATCAGTGACAGAGCTTCCCTTTTGAAACCTATGGCCTTTAATTTATATAAAAGTATCTGATGGTTCACTGTGTCGAAGGCCTTCCGGAGGTCAAGCATGGCCATTCCACAGTACCTACCTCCATCAACTTCCTTTTTGATCAGGTCAGTCAGGTATAATAGACAGGACTCGGTAGAGTGCGACTGTCACTGAGACGTGAATATGTTATAGTGCAATTTTCAACATTTTGTGAGACATCTGTGAGACATTTGTGCACACAAGACATTAAAACAAGGATGAAGGCTACAGTACATCATTTTTTTTAAAGGTTTGCATATCGTATAACAATGTTCTGATTGTCTGTAGAACCAGTCACACAGATATGGGCTGTCTTGGGCATCTGTCTTTCTTTTTTCTTTTTTTTCCCCTCTCTCTCTCTCTCTCTCTTTAACATGTAGTTAAGTAGTTAAGAAATATACGAGTAGAAACAGTAAAGAGAAAATAAGAAAATAAAGAAAGGGGGGAGAAATTAAAATAGATAAATAAAAAGGGGAGGGGGAAGGAAGGGATCGAAGGGAAGGGAAGGGAAGGGAAGGGGGAGGGGACCCTGCTGTCTTGCCTAGCGCTCCATCCGACTAGGCCTCCTCATCGAGTGGGACCTGTAAGCTCTCATAATAGTCAAGGAAGGGGGTTCAGATCTCCTCAAATTTTTTGACTTGACCCTTTCAGAAAATACATACAGTCTGGTGAAGATGGGTGGAGAGTGTTGCTTCCATGACAGGAGGATGAGTCTTCTGGCAAGAAGGGATGTAAAGGCTACAATTACATAGGCTTTGCCCCATACTGAACGCGTGAATTCAAATAGTGCACAAATGGGGTTGGGGAGTAATTACTTTCCGAAACATCTGTGAGTAAGCGTTAAATATATCAGACCAGAACCTGTTGAGATTAGGGCATGACCAGAACATATACAGTATATGGTCTGCTGGCTGTGCTTTACAGCGTGGACAGTAAGGGTCTATTAGGTTAGCTAATTTGGCATTAGTTAAGTGGACCCTCAAAAGAATTTAAGCTGTATCAGGCCATGTCTGGCACAGGTAGAGGAAGAATGAATAAGGTCAAGCACCGCTGCCCATTGGCTATTGCACAGTTCCTCCCCGAGGTCAGTCTCCCACTGCTCCTTTATCCCCCCAACAGGCAAGTAGTAATGTCGCAGATGGTATTATACAAAACAGAGATTAATTTCCTCCTGGAGGGAGGAGTAAATGATAGGATCTGATCAATTACATTGCTAGGTGGTAAATTTGGAAAAGTGTCAATGTTTGTCCGAACAAAGACACACACACACACACACACACACACACACACACACACACACACACACACACACACACACACACACACACACACACACACTCACTCACACACACACACACACACACACACACACACACACACACACTAGTGGTGTCAAAAATAATCGATTCAGCAATGCATCGCAATTCTATTCAATTCAATTCAATTCAATTCAATGCAGCAACTCGATAATCAATAATTGAAGCCTAAATATAATTACATATAAATAGTAAAGCCATGCTTCATCATACAAGACTAAAGCAAAAAACAAGTGAAAATAGCCGATCTAAAAGAACACAACGCCTCGCGATGTGAGGCGTTGTGTGCTTGTAGATCAGCTATTTTCACTAGTTTTAAATCATTTTTAAAATGATAAATACAAAATGAACGGTTTTAGACATACAAGGTTTCCACCCGACAACAATATTATAATATAATTCGAAATAAAATATGATGTTCAGTATATCTCACTGCTCGTATTGACTGAAATTAGCCATCTTGTGCAGTGATATAGAAAAGTGTGATGCAACACGATGCATCGTAGAATCGAATCGAATCGAATCGAATCATTACCTTGTGAATCGTAATCGAATTGAATCGTGAGGGTAGTGCCAATGCTAACACACACACACACACACACACACACACACACACACACACACACACACACACACACACACACACGCGCGCGCGCGTCGCTCGCATACACACATTAAAGTCAATCACTTCCTGCTTGAGTGGTAGCATCTGCCCTCATAAAGCCACACCATGCAAAGCCCCTGCTTATCCTCGTCATTGCACACAGACAAATCCTCTGGGTTGTTTTACCCCAGGCGTAAGTGAGAGTGTTTTCAGCCATATATGTATGTATGTATGTGTGTATGTGTGTGTGTGTGTTTATTTATCTATTTATTTATTTGTTTATGTATTCATTATCCTATTGGCTACAGCAATCTACAGCAGTTCTTAACCTTGGCAGTGGAGATGGTCAATGAGTTCTAGTTCCTTGCCGTCCACATCACCACAGGGACTTCTCCTGGCTTGAGCACACTGTGGTGAAGAAGGCACAGCAATGCTTTCACACTTTCACCTCGGGTGACTGAAGAAGTCTGCCATGGACCAAAGATCCAACAGGCTTTTGACAGAGACACCATGAGAGCATCCTGGACGGTATAGCTACAATCGGAACCTCTCCCTCCGCTGTATCCTAGATGAACATTTTAAAGACAGGTTGAAACAAACGTTTATATCGCTTATTTTAGTCAGCCTGTGCCCTGTCGCCAGTCAACCCCCGCCCGCATGCAGAGCACAGCTCCTGTTAAGGTTTGGGAAAACATGGCACAGGCTGACTAAAAATGCGATTTAAACGCTTGTTTCAACCCAGATTTTATTGGCTGTAAACAGCTGAGAGCAGGGGGGACGACCTTTTTGGATACGGTGTGCGGAAAATGGTATAAGAATTAACAATATTGGCCCATTTTCACCAGTGTCGCCATCTGCCGGCGAGGCACCCGACGCACCCGATGCAGTGAAACCTCATCTGGAAGCTACGGTATATATTTACTAGATTGTGCATTACATTCACCCATTCACACAGACATTCATACACCGATGGCGGAGGAAACCATGCAAGGCACCAACCTGCTCAGAGGGAGCAACTAGGGGTTCAGAGCCTTGCTCAAGGACTCTTCGACACTAACTCTGGGGGAGCCTGAACTGGGAACCCTTCGGGAACCCTCCGTGTTCTAAGATGGCAACTCTACCCCTGAGTCCATGCCGTGGACGACTGACTGGGTGTGAGCTTCCCTTCAGCCAGGAGGACATGCATGTATACTGGTTTACTGGTCGTAAACCTTTGACATTATTTGAGAGTAAAATGTTGTCAGAAAAACCTGTGGGATTATCAAAGACCCCTAGCTGCCATGCCAACCATTTCAGATGATAAAGCTTGGCAAGCGGTTCTGCATCCACGAGACCAAGTGCAGTAGGCTCTGAAAAAGCAAATCCCACCAGTCAATGAGGCTTACTAACAAAAAACCTTATAGGCCTGTTGGCTGTCTGCCTAACACACACATACACATATACACACGCACACATACACATGCACACGCACGCACGCACGCTCGCTCACTCACTCACTCACTCACTCACTCACTCACTCACACACACACACACACACACACACACACACACACACACACACACACACACACACACACACACACACACACACACACACACACACACACACACACACTGTCTGAGTCTGATTGATGGTCCATTGTCCTTCCGCCCAATTATTGCATGGTTATGGAAAGCAGCCTTGAACAAATGACTTCATTACTGTACTCTAAATGTATACAAATGATTTACACCGTGACACGACAGGAACATGTGTGCAACGGAGGAATTTTAATTGCCGTAACGAATGACACATCATGTTTTGATTGTACTACTAGCATGCAGATACAGGCTTTACCGCATGATTTATTTTTCTTGGGCCGTGGCCAATAAAGGCAATCACATTTCCTACCTGTAACCTGGTAATCCCCTCTTCGTCTACCACTTAGTCTGGTGACCTGAGGATTTTACATTTCTATTGTAGAATACAAAACATAGAGCTTATAGACTCTACTTTCTCTACTATGTTATACTGGTCATTCATTGGCTCCAAATTGTTATATTAAATAATCAAGTCTGTAGCGATGCCTACAGTATAGGTAAATATTTCCTTGTTGACATTTTGTTTTCTCTTATTTCACACTAATTTCAGTGTGTGAAACTTGTGGGAAATTTCATTAAAGAACTCTCACACAATCTCACATTACGCTTTCTTTTTCTTTTTCTGGGGAATTCCACTGCATCACTTTCACTTTCCCACACTGTCATGCCTTTCATTCTCAAAGATGCTATAGTCCCTTGAGCCATTTTTAATATAGGATGACAGTTCACCTCGTTGTTTGTTGATTAGTGTTCATGCTTACTATGCTTACTCTGATTTACTTGCTCTGGAGAAATAGGCCTTCCTCTTGCTAAATTGCTAAATAGTAAATTGTTGGAAATCCTCGTCCTGTCGAATGGAGGGCTACCGTGGGGGATTTTGTAGAGACCAGTTACTGTAAGTTTAGGCAGGAACATTCACGTCAAGAAGATTTAACCATTTATTGCATAAATTGAATACAGTCAAGCAGATTTAACCATTTATTGCATACATGGAATACAGTTAATCTTGGCGTTTGAAGGGCTCCGCGTTCGGAGATGCTCCCTGAATTTTGTGCAGGCTTTTCTGAGCATGCTAAGCAAAATCAGTTAATCAGGGAACGCATAACAATACCCCCCCATAGGGATAGAATAGCAAAATAATAGCAACAACCATGACATGTAACATAGTCAAATCACAGTATTGAGCTTAACAATATTGACATGAACTTAGACAAAATCACAGTATTGAGCTTAACAACATTGACATGAAACTTAGTCAAGATCACAGTACTTGCTTAACCACATTGACATGAACTTAGACAAAATCACAGTATTGAGCTTAACAACATTGACATCAAGATCACAGTACTTGCTTAACCACATTGGCATGTAACTTAATCAGACAATCACAAGTATTTGAGCTTAGCCAGACTGATCGTGCAAAGGTGGAGGCTGGGGTGGAGGAGGAAGCAAGCAGCAAATGATTCCGAAGCTCCGGAACCAAGCATTGGTAGAGAAAGCAAGCTCTATTTAAAGGAGCCTTCCCTACGGATTGAGAGCTTTGATTGGATGGCAGTCATGTGACATAATGACCAGCAGATATGTTAATGAGGTATGAGAACAGAGCTGACTGACATCTGACTACAGCTGAGCAGCAATTGACTCCCATGCCCTGCATAAACTTACGCTGCGCTTCATTTATGTCAGCCCTATAGCGCTTCTTATTACATATGAAGGTGATTGCGAAGGCCCCTGAGGAAGCATCTGACTTTGGTGAACTAACATCTTTCTGAGCTGAGAAAACACATTGTGTTGTTGCAGTTTACCATCAGGAGAGCATGAGGATCGAGCACATGCCTATGGAGAGTGTGTTCATGGCGAGGAGCAAACGCTGGCAAGGTTACATGAAGCTGAATTGGAACAGGAGCTTTGCAGATTAGACCTGGTTAACGACTTTAACCCTATATACTTAATTGACTTTTACCCAACCTAATTATTACAGCCAGTATAGGACAGCACTCAGAGGAGTAGTTAGGGGTTAAGTGTCTTGCTCATGGACACTTCCAACACAGACATATACAGCGCCCATGGCTGTTGAAATGTGCCCGCGCTAGCACAAGTGGATGTTATTGAACACTTTAACCCTCTAAGGCCCACTGTTGTAATATTACAACGTTTGTATTTTATCCAAAAAAAGGTTTAAATCATTTTATTTTAGCTCCCCCTACCACCTAAACATCACCATTGGATTCTATTGTTTAGTATTACAATGCCATTGCCCACAATATTTGCATATAAATACCCCCCACAGGGGCTGACATTCACACCCGCCACACCCGCTGACATTCCAGAGTTTTGACGAACAACATCTTACTTTTTCATGGAAGCTATTCCTCACAAAAACATAAGTAAAATGCCTGTACTATTTTTTTTGGTGATCATTAGAATGTCTAGAACATGTACATATGTTATTATTGTGAAAAATATCCCCCATATGTAAATTAGAGCATGATTTATGATTTATGATTTATGGCTATAAAACCTTACAAAAACATTTTTTTGAAAAAAACATTACATTTTCCTGTGATTAGGACTCCTACAACACCATCTGATTTTTTTCAATTTTTTATTTCAAGTATTTCTATATTTGGGCCTTAGAGGGTTAAAGGAGTAGTTCACTCCCAAAATGATTTGATTACTCACCCCATGGAGACTTGAATTCAACAATAATGTTTTGTTTTTGTCACATTCCTAAGACCACAATTTGATTATAATAAATGTACCCTCATTGATTTCAGAAGTCCAATGCCTACAGAGTCCCCTCAAATTATTGTCTTGAATGCGACAAAAACACAAAGATATCCATGAATTCAAGTCTCCATGGGGTGAGTAATCGATAGAAAAAAGTATTTTTGGGGGTGAACTCTCCCTTTAAGAATAGCAGTCTCAGTGCTGTGGTGGGGTTGGAATCCTGACTGTAAGTTATTTAAGCCATTGTTTAGTGCAAAGAAGTTGAATTTTACAAACAGGAGAAGGGTTTTCTGACTGCAGATTTAAGGGCCTGTGCATGCCACCTCAGGGTGTTACAGAAGTATAAAATAAAATAAGAAAGAGACAGTAAAAAAATGCAAATACAAACACACAACAAATCATTAATCCTCAACCCTACACACACTCAGAAATAAACCAGCACATCACCACACATGAACTCACTCACATAAAAAAAGAAAAAAAAAGAAAAAAAAGAAAGGCCAGACCAGTTGTTAGCACTTATCAGCCTGTTAAACTCCTTGTTATTAGCGGTCCACAATGGTATAAACAGTCCATGATAGCTGTTGGCACAAAGGACAGTCTGTAGGCCTCCTGCTTAAAAAAAAAAATCTTATGTAGAATCTCCAGCTAATTCTAGTTCAGTTCAGGTGCTACTTGCCCGCAGAGTGGGGTTTTCCCTAAATGGAGTTACATTTTTTTCCCTTGTCCTTCCCTCTGCAATTCCTGCCAGCCTGTCCAGTTCTAGGCCTGATTTATAAACTTTATGAGCTTGTTCAGCTCCCATGCACACCCTGATGCCAGCATGCCACATTGCAACAGCCTAGAACAGATTGATTGATGTGTAATGACTGAGTATGACAAACTTAATGAACATCCTCAGTAGCCTGCTAACGAGACTCTGGCTTGTAAACTATAGTTTTGCAGCCTGTGTGGTCGGCGACCAACTTCTGCGGACAATTGGTGTTCAGCCACACGAGAAGGATCAATAACAGGTCTGTGATGCTGTTAGCTGTCCTTCCTTTCCATATCCTGTACACTATAAAGCTGTCTTCATATATAGAACACTTAAATTACAGATATGACAAACTTGGTGTAATTCCACTGTCTACCGTCTCGACCTCTTCCCCATGGATGGACAGTTGAGATCCTCCTCCTGCTCCGTCTGAGGTCTAGCACCAGCTCTTTGGTCTTTTAATGTTCAGCATGAGTAAATCTCTCCTCCATATCCCAGGGCTCCCTTGGAAAATATAATTTTACGTTTCAATTGGATTTTTACTCCTGGCTAAATAAAGGTTAATAATAATAATCTGCACCCCTTTGTGTCGTCCTCACTGACGCCCATGATGGCATGCTGCAGAGTTTAAAGGTGATACACCATGAAATTTCACTTTTCCTATTTTAAAACCTTTTTTTGGGGTCCCACTAGCACCTTTTATCCTCACAAAGTCCCATTTCTGACCGTTGTGTCTTTCTCTGGTTTTGGGAAGGCGGAGGTTAAAAGCAAGGTTCTCAAAACAGGCTGTCCAGATTTGCTGCCTTCACTGACGTCAGCGACGGCCTTTTTTGAAGAATTCTTTTTTTTGGCAAGGTTGTCTGCGACCCTCCAGGCCAGGCCATCATGTCGTGGTCTATGTGGCTGAGAGTTTCTTAGAAAGCACGGCAGGGTGTTATTGAACGCATTGGAGAAGGCCCGTACTCCTGGGTTGTTCTCCTTTGGGCACCAGAAGGATGCAGGAGGTCTTCAACAGCTGGGGCAACTTCTTCAGTCTCAGTGAGAGGATGCTGGAGCACCCCTGCCAGCTGTCCCATGCATGCCTTAAGCACCCTTGCACAGGTGCCATCAGGCCCTGCATATTTTCCCTGGTGGAGTTGTGAATGACAATGGGGGAGGGAGATCAGAAATGCACAGGGGGAGTAGCAACAGGGTTTGTGTAGGGATGTGAGCTGGAGGGCTGGTGGGAGGATTTACTGGGGGCCTTTGTAAAAAAAAAAAAAAAAAGTTTCCCTCCACTGATTGGCTGCTGAATTGAAGAATCAAGAATCACCTGATTTGTCAATTTCCCTAGGTAGTTATAAAGAATATGTAATACCGTTACTCCTCAGCCACTTGCAGTGTAATCTCTCAAGACAGATTCTGATGCTGCGGAACAAAACAGAGAGGGCGGTGTTTTTCATTACGATGGGTTCCCAGATGTCTTGGGGTCTGCAACGTTATGTAAAACATCAAGCCTGTCTAAGAAACATAAAAAAACGAAACTGAAAACAAACTTTTTTTTTTTAGTATGATGTGCAATTCATTTGCAGGGGGCACAGTTCACTGCACTCGGGAAGAAGCAGTTTGCTGCACTGTTATCTTGGTCAAATCAAGGTTCAGTTAATAAAATCAAGATTGTGCTTGATAATAAAACCACTGATTAAAAGTGTTATTCCTGCCAAAGACATGATGTGTCATGAAGCTAGATATAGTATCATCTGTTATCTGTATTATCTGCCCAGTTTTTGGGGGGTACATGCTGTGGCTGACGAGGAATGGACGCTAAATTTGATATCTTTTCACAATTGGTTGAGTGCTTCCTGTTTCTTATCAGATTCACCATTCTTTTTCTATTACTTATCAAGACATGAATTGAGGAAGCTACCAGCACACAGGGACCCGCCATGTTCTGGGAAGTCATGAGTGCCATTAGCCTGGCGGCACGAGACCCAGCATGGTATCAGAGAGAGGTGAAGTCGGCAGGGCTAAAAAGCTCATGAATTGGTGCCTGAGGCTTTTTGTCAGCTGTTCAGGAACCTAAGGATGGACATGTATGTAACTTGTTCATCATGTGCCAGCTGACCATATATTTGCTTCTCTTAGCTCAATGATATTATCTCTGACCATGTTACCACATGGGTAATTTGTCAATAATATTAGCTCACAACACTACAAGCTCACAACGCATCACGGCGGGTTGTGTGAGCTTGTAGGTCCTATTTTCGGCAAAGAGATTTGATTCAGAAGGGCAAAAGGAGGGAGCCTAGTGTAGACCCCTGTGGGACTCCGGCTAGCAAAATATATATGCCAGGGTTTAAGGGGTTGAAGGGGACAAAGGCAGCTGTGTTACAGTAGCTGATGCGTACACCTGAACACATAAGTGGAGTAGGCTGAGGTCCTCACTTGACTGATATAAAGGGGGATTAACGTCGGGTGATTGTCACCCACACAGGCAAAATCACGTTCTTTCGAACGACCATCATTTCGACCGGAGGGTTAGCGACTCACTCCACGGAGGTCAGGGTTAGGGTGAGGGTTAGAGTCGGGTGTCGAAAAGGTGACATGTAGTAACAGCGACACGCTCCCACCCACACAATTGTGCTCATGTGATTTTCAATGTGATTTGTCTGCTGTCTGAGGTGGGCGGGTCCTATGGTACCTTCAGGCTGCTGTCATCGAAGGTAGTCGTGCCTCCCTGCATCAATCCCTTTTTCTTTCCATTTTATTTTGTGGCTAATTTTCACCTGATGCGAGGGAGTTGAGTGCAAGGCGTCGATTAGGTCAGATAGGTGGATCTTACTGCTTTATGCCCATTGTACTAAAGGCTCTGGCTCAGCGTTCATTTTGTTTGACGAAAAACCTTCGTCGACTGTCTTTTTCACTGACGAAAACTAAATAAAAACCAGAAAGATGCAATTCTTTGAAAGATGAAATTGCAAGTGTGGTTGCACTGATGCGATTCATGTGGAATCCGCTGGGAAATGTATTGTGTGTGTGTGTGTGTGTGTGTGTGTGTGTGTGTGTGTGTGTGTGTGTGTGTGTGTGTGTGTGTGTGTGTGTGTGTGTG
Organism: Nannobrachium achirus; assembly: GCF_963921795.1. NCBI lineage: Eukaryota > Metazoa > Chordata > Actinopteri > Myctophiformes > Myctophidae > Nannobrachium > Nannobrachium achirus. The sequence continues at coordinate 49,486,214 of NC_137832.1, read as the reverse complement.
TGTGTGTGTGTGTGTGTGTGTGTGTTCTTGTTGTCCTAGTCTAGTCTTCTTTGTCTTGTCCTATGTTTTTCTCTTGTCTCTTTCTTTTCTCTTTCTAAGGACTGCGCCCTAAAATGGGAGATTCAGTAAAGATCCTGAACATATGAACCCATGAGCATGCAGTAACCCACCCATGGCCAGACCACAGCATATTAGTAGGGCTAGTAGGGAGACCAAGTTTTATCTGGGGGACATACAGTAGCCAGGGGGACTGAGAATGTGAAATCCAAGTAAATCTGCTGGATTATACTAAAGGTTTCAATTTGTACTTCTTTACATCTGTTAGTCTGGCCAGGGAAATTTTTGATTTTTCAAAAGAAAATCAAAATGTTTGTAGCCCTAGTTATAAGGTTTTACCCCTTTGCCTGTGAATATCTCTTCTGGCTTCATATGTATGAGCCTATTCTGTGATATGTAGTAGCTGTATGTGGCCGTTTCAGTGGCGGGTGCACAATTCTTTCATAGTACTGTTATCCTTGTCATGTACTGCAGTGCAGCTACAGTATGACAAGTGAATTTCCCTTGCGGGATCAATAAAGGTCTATCTATCTATCTTAAAAGCATGATAAAGGATTTTAAAGGAAATAAAGAATAAAAGGAATAAAATAGATTAAATATAAATAAATAAGAGGCATAACGAAAAACTTCGCCAATATAACGTCATGATGCATGTGACCTTTCTGGGCCCATGATAAAACTTTTGTAAAAGTTTTGCTAATCTGTCCAGTTGTGCATCTTTGTTTCACTTAGTTTCATACTATCAACACTATCAGATAATCTTCAGTATGGTAGTGTGTAAGGAACATCTATCCATCTGATGATTTCAACGTGTGACACACACGCACGCACACGCACACGCACACGCACACACACACACACACACACACACACACACACACACACACACACACACACACACACAGGGGCTCAAACCCCCTGGTCAAGTGTGCATGGAACAACTTTGCTAATCTCTCTGTACAGCGTGCTTACCCGGATACCAATGCTTTAGGGATCCCGGCTGTGATTGGTCAGTAGTCGATGTGATTGACAGTAGCGTTTTTTAACTATGCCTAAACCTAACCTTAACCCTAACCCTAAACTCAGTAAAACTATGCTTAAACCTAACCTAATGTCAATGACTTGCCAGATTCCAGACATTTATCTGATTTGCAACCCGGCACGCGCAATCCCAAGATGGCCGGCCGTCTTGTGAATATGGACTATTGTTGCCCCTCACTTAGCTCTGGTCCACGCTATGCTCGTCTACCTCCGTATTCCTTGGCAAATCCGGAAAGATCCGTCATCTGGTCCGAAAATAACAAAAACTGTTTCGCCCCTCACCAAACCAAAGGTATCAGTGGACAGTTGAAAGCTTATCTACTTAGTGGACGCGGTCTGAGCCCCCCACAACACGATTAAAATACATTTCTAGGGCAAAATGAAAATATTCCACCGGATGGAGACTCCATTTCTTCTAGTTTTTCACTATTTGTCGTCGCCATCAAGGTGCCAACTCACTACTGCCGCGCAGGTCAGAGGGCCGAATTACACAAGCGTTAGTCTAATTTGGTGTTATCAACTCTGTGACGTTGGAAGCGCTGTTTCGTAAAAACAGACTTCAACCAGGAAGAGTGTCTTCATCCGGTGGAATATTTTTCATTTTGCCCTAGAAATGTATTTTAATCGTGTGGTGGGGGGCTCAGACCGCGTCCACCAAGTAGAGTAAGCTTTCAACTGTCCACTGATACCTTTGGTTTGGTGAGGGGCGAAACAGTTTTTGTTATTTTCGAACCAGACGACGGGTCTCCGGATTTGCCAAGGAATACGGAGGTAGACGAGCATAGCGTTAGGGAGAACTCCACTAACGCTATGGACCAGAGCTACTCCTCCTCACTAAGGAACTAGCATGAACTTCCGTTTCCAGGATTGGTAGCCTACAATCTCTACAGCTCTGGCCTCAGTCCATTCATGCTCATGCCTTAAAGCAAGCAGCAACTCATCATGACTTGCATTCTGCTTCTACCAGACTCAGTTTCAAAAGTATTTGCAAATTAGTAGATTATTTTCTCTCTGTTACTTGATCAAATCAATTCAAAAGCTTTTTATGACACATATCGTATTATTTCTGGTCTGTTATAAATGTTAAATGACTTCTGGCTGTCCTTTAATATAGATAATTATGTAAATGACATTTAAAAACGCCCCCTTTAAATAGCAAGACAAGTGGCAGTGACTACTGTGATTTAGGTCAGTCCAAAGACACATAAACACGCTGTATTTACCAAACTGCATTAGTACAAGATTTATGAAACAAAAAATACACATGATTGTGATTCCCAAGAAAAACAGGTGCGAGGAATATGGGTGGTTCCTTTATAGATTGCAAGAAAGTACAGCTCCTGGGGCCATAATCCTCTCTGTAGGCCAGCTCTCTGTAAACAACATCGTTACATGATGCACATAACATGCAGCTGGTGCGCTTCCAGGGTGTTAATCCCTGACACATCTTTCTGTGGAATTCGGTTGGGATATACATGGGCGTCACAAGGGGTAGGAAAGTGGGACTGAGTTACCAGGGCCCAAGGTGGAGGGGCCCTAATAACTTTATCTATTGAAAAATAGCAGATATACAAGCTCACAGTGCGGTGAGCCTGTAGATCTGCTATTTTTGAAAAGTTGTGAAAATGTGTGAATAACTTTGAATATATTATGTATTTTTTAACGGAACATGTCTAACTCAAATTTTGCTTCTGGGGGTCCCTGGAACTAAATATTTTGAGATCGGGGTTCGTGGCCAAATACATATCATCTTGGGGGTCCTTGACATAGGTTTCTTGCACACATTTTCACGATTTTTCAAAAATAGCAGATATACAAGCTTGCAGCGCTGTGAGCTTGTATATCTGCTATTTTTCAATAGTTAACATTCATGGGGGGCCCGCAGTGAATCCTTGTACCCAGGGCCCAGAATGTGGTGTGACGCCCCTGGGGATATAGCTACAGTACTGTAGCTGCTGGAAGTAGTTCAATGAGGAGAGAGATAACTATTACCAGCTAGAAGTGGGAACAAAAGTTATGTTTATTGTTTATGTTGCTGTGTGGAAAAAAGTGCATTGAAATGTATTAGACATCCCTATAAATGTGATGAACCCTGTATTGGGTTGGACACTCCCCTTTGGGACGTTGTTGGCAGCACAACGCTGCAGGTGGTGTGTCACCTCTCGTCTCTTGTAAAAATTAAAAATACAGTTTTGCTACTCACCAAAACAAAGGCGGCTTTTGGGAGTTGAAAGCCTACTTTCTTTAGTGGGAACACTCAGAGCCCCCCCCCCCCCCCCCTCCTTTCTTTCCATCTACACCGATATCTTTGCAAAAAAAACTAAACTAAACAAAAAGGTTGGTATGTGTAAGCACAATAGATATAAGCATCTGTTGTCTCTATTCACTTTTCAACATGACATTGTTTTCTCTCAGCGTGTTGGAGCAACAACCAGTCTTTGACAAGATGCATGCTAATAAAGCAATGTGGAACATCCCTCCATTGAGTCTGTGAGATGACTCTATTTGCCTGTCACAGTCTGTCACAGAAACACTCTCTCCGCAGCAGGAGCATACATGTGTTTATGGAACACTGTACATCCCAGTGCCGTGGATGTGTGATGACCGCAATCCAGGAGCAGAAACAACACCTTTATTCACTGTTATTTGTAGTTGCAACAGTGTGACCCAGCTCTTCATACAAGACAAACAGAGGAATATGGTATCCATATCCATAAAACAGGACGGTGCAGGCAGGCAGGATCTCACCACTATAGTACCAATTACAAGATACAAACATGACATGGGCAGGGATGGGGTAACAATTTACTGCATGGATACATAGTGTCCCTATTCTGGGTACAGTATCTCATAATTGGTTTGGTGAAAATAGGCAAAGATTTACAAGCTGAAAATAGCTGAAAATATTATGTGAAAAACAGCTGATCTATGTGCTGTATGTTTATAGGTCAGACATTTTCGGTGAAGTGATTTGGTGTAGTATACGTAGACCATGGTGGTCTCCAGTGAATGAAGTAGCAACTGTATGGTTTAAATCCGTGGTTTTCAACCCTTTTCATATCTTGGTCCATTACATATTCGGCATTAGATTTCTGCCTCTGAGACCCAAAACGTAGAATATTTTGTTATAGTTGGATGCTGTACAGATGTGGTACCATAGGAGAGACAAACAGGCAAACATTGATCAAAATAAAAAAAAATCTACATTCTCTAATTGTGTAGACTGTAAGGGTGTAAAATAAAACCATTTAGTTTCATTTTACAGATCATTTTAAAGATCTATAAGGGTCAATTTGGTTACCAACTCTCCATCATTTAGCTGGGAACCGCCTGGAACCCCGGACCACTGGTGGTCCCCGGACCACTGGTGGTCCCCGGACCACTGGTTGAAAACCACTGGTTTTAAAAGTTTAAGTGTGCAAAACACACTGTAGAATATGTATGTATAGCTAAGGTACCATGGTCTTTACCAGTGAAAGACTAGTTTTAAACTTCTAACTGGTAAGTGTGGTTCATTATTCTATCACATGCGTAGGGTTGAAGCGTTCCCTCTGGTTTCTATGGAAACATATTAGCTACAGTATGTGTTTTGCCATCACGTTTGCGCTTCATACCTCACATCATTCACCTCAGTATTTCTTTATTAGAATCATTGTACAAGACATACTGTAGATGAAAGGAAGGAGGAGGAAAGCTTAAAATCTAATGATGATAATTATGCCATTGATCACATGTAATCGCTTTGCAATACAAACCGATGATCAACGCTGAGGAGGTGGAACGATGTGTCAGGAAAACACAAGCACTCCACTGAAATGATGATATGCGTGAGATGATTAAGTGTGTGCCTAGGCTAATTACTGATTATACATACATTGTGATTACACTTCTCATATAGCTTTGTACATTAAAGGGGCCCCACGGCCCCACCATGAATTTCACATTTTACTTTTTTTCTTTTTTGGTCTTCCCAGTGTCTCTTCCAGCCCCAAAATAACATTCATTAACTGCTAATGAATTAAGCCTTGCCTTTCATTTCAATGATTTTCTGAATGGGCGTGTCTGAACGGTACTCTTTTGAAATCGGGCCCCATGCTATGTCACTTTCCTATTGGGCCCCCTCGAGAAGAGGGCAGTACTTTTTGGGAGACTATATTCTATTGAGACTATACCATGAGGTAAAGTGGTACTAAAATTGGAACGATACAGAGAAGATTACGATTGACTCTACATGGTTCTCATTGTGGTTCTCTAATATTCACTGTATCGTTCCAATTTTATCCCAAAGACAGCGCCCGTTGCCAACAAAGGGCATTTTGGTATTGCATCTGAAACGGTTTGGAATTAGAGACATACAGAACATGAAATTTCAATATCCCAGTGGTTGTTTAGGCTAAAACCTGTATGAAACCTTAATATGGACCAATATTTATATAAAATATATATTTTGAAAAGCATGGTGGGGCCCCTTTAAAATAGAAGGGAATGTAATATTAAAATATCTCTGTATCGAGCAATTGTTTTGGTTTAGAAGTATAGGCTATATGGCACTAAATATATTTGTTTATATTTTCCTGAAGCACAGCGGAGATCAGAGCTATGGGTCTGGGGATCTTAGTATATTGTACTGTATAATGGGCAAATAGATTGGCAGTTAGTAGATCGCTAAATAGCTTCTTCAATTCATTTGGATAACGCTAGCACCCCTCATCCGCAAATGTACACAGAAAGATGTCCATAGTATACTGAGGAAGACAAGAACATTGATTAGACAAGAATGAATATGACACAGACAGCAGGATAAGACTGGAGAATGCTGTGTCATGTTATTATACTGGATGCTGTCATGTGATTTATTTTATGACATGATTGGTCCTTAGGGAATAGATGTAATAGGAAACATATTGTTATTCAGTTTGTTCAGTTTACTGTGTGCGTTGCTGCAGGCAATTGATCCACTACCGTAACTTACAATATCCAGGTTCCACATGCTTATTATTGGGATAATTATTAAATTATGGTGCATTTACTCCCCCCATGCACATCCTAGCTAGGACTTGTCCTTTAGCTGTATAGCCTGAACTCATAGCGCGTGACCAGGGTTTAAGAGAATCAAACTGTCACAAAGTTTGAAACCAGTTGATCACTTAAACCCTGGTGTCCCAATTTTGGACTTGTGCAGTGACAAAGAAAATTGTATAAATTCAAAACCATATTGAAGGCACAGCTTCTCCCAAAAGAACCAGGGGGAGTTGAGATCATTACACTAAAACAATATGAGAAATTCCATTCACACTTACTTGTCACTAGATGATTGGAGTTCTCTCTGGAAATACTACTAAAATACAACTATGCTACTCCCCAGTGCAGGTACTGAGGGGTATCAGAAAATGGCAATTGTACCACTAGATGCAAAATTCTAGATGAAGTGGGCATCCAACGCAGGATGATTATAAAGATGAGATGCTCTGAATATTAAGAATCCTGCACCCGTATCGGGGGAAAATACAGGGGAGGGTTTTTCTTTAAGGCTATGGTATTTGTTGTATACTGTACATTGGCCTTCATGTCAAAGGCATTAGACGTTGGTTGACTTTACTATGTAACCCTCTCATTGATCTGTGTTACTATTTAACCTTCTTAATGATTTGAGTTCCCAGGTTGCCAGGCTTTAACCTACTGTGAGGATGCCTTGTGCAGAATATTGCTTTTCACCTCATTACTGGTAGACTTCAGACTTAATAGGACTGCCCCTGTTACTCACTTTTGGCAGCCTTTTAAAAACCACCTCAGCCATTGTCTTGATATGACTGAGATCGAAATGTTAGTCATTCTACTTAGCACCCTTCAATATTCCGAGATGCTTCTGCGGTTTCTTTCTCAACAAATATCCAACATACCAGACAATCTACATTTCCCCAAAGGAAACGCATGTATTTCATTTTGTCTCAGAAGCAGTGATATAAAACATATCCCGACTAGTTAAAAAATGTATGACCAGAGGGGGTATTATCGAAGCAGAGGCATGTATCGCCACCCCCAACCCTGGCCCCAACCCCTGCCCCAGAAGTCCCTGCATACAGTATATAGCCCACTGTGATGGAACAAGAGTTCTTTCTGCACCTTTCAAAATTCCTGATGAAGTGCGCAGTAGGATGTTTATAAAGATGAGAAGGTCTAAATATTATGCAAATAGGATCCTGCACTTTGCCCACTGGCTGTGTTGTGGAAAGCACATTTTCCTTTTGATGTGGCTTGGAATATGACAGCTTGTGTTGCATCCACGTGGCCCACGGGTGAAACCCAGCGACTGTGAAGACCGTCGAGAAGCGGGAACAAAGCGTTGGCTCTTCACGGCAAATTTTGTCGTTTCAAGACAAAACACCCACCCTTTCGTTGGCACTGAAACCGCTCTGTATAAACCAATGCATTGATCACACTGAACAGGGTCAGCATCAGTGGAGTAGGATGCAGAGTGAAACAAGCCAAGGGCAACTGTGCAACCAGAAACGTGGTGCATGTGTTTTGTCAAGGTTGTGGGGGTAAATTGCTATTGGCAGAGACAGGCTCTGTGCCTGTGCTACTGTAGCGTTGCAACAGGCTGTTGAAGATGATAATTTACCCTGGTTGCTGTTGGCTCCAGATCGAATGCAGGAGGTATGCCAGGACTTGAAGATAAACAAAACCATAAACAAACAAACAAACAAACAATATATTATGTACAGTTCTGTGTGTGTGTGTGTGTGTGTGTGTGTGTGTGTGTGTGTGTGTGTGCGTGTGTGTGTGTGTGTGTGTGTGTGTGTTTGTGTGTGTGCGCGTGCGCGTGTGTGTATGTGACTGTGTGCGTGCGTGCATGTGCGCGCCAGCCAATTGTATTCAAAATGCTTTTACATAAAACAGATTAAATTAAATTAAGATTTAAAGAGGTGGTGCCATGATTTTTCCCCCCCTCTAAAACATGATTATCAGGTATTATGATTATACTAGGAGGAAGATTTTTTCCAAAAAAGTGTACAGAAAGAGTAAAAATTATGTTTTTATGTGGCCACACCCACCAGTTCATTGGTATGCGTGGTTGTCCAGCTGAAATTAGCCACACCCACGTATGTTCAGTGAATGGTAATTAGGGGAGGGGTTGATTCTGTGATGTACAGTAATACAGTAAGTATGTGTGTTTTTGGACGGCACGTTTGACCCCACAAGGTGGCAGCCTACAGCTAAAACCCAAATAGAAAGGGAATACATAATTGCTCATAACAACCACACCAGGGGGTCTAATGAAGTACTGTCAACCTCCTAGACACATGAAAACCAGAAAAAATACAAAACTATGGCACCGCCTCTTTAAACAGGCCAATATGGTTGGACGTGTAGACTCAAGAGTTGAATATCTCAGTCTAATAACTTTCAAATAAGAACTGTTTTGGTAATCCAAGAGCACGTTCGTTATATTATGGACAAATGCATTATCATCCGAATGAGGCTACTTTGACCTATTAGCGGCATGGAAATGATCTGCTCAGGGTGCTGAAACTGCTCTCTTGAATTCTGATGAATCTAAATAATGGGCTCCAGTGGAGTTGCAAACCATTTTGAATTCATAATCCATAAGTCTGAAGATGAGCCCATTTCTACTATTGATCTTTTGAACTTTAAATGAGTTTACTAAGAACTTCCTCTAATCGCACAACTACTCTGATGTTATGCTTTGTGTTGTTAGAATAGTCTTTAACATCTTATGCGGCCATATCTGACAACCATAAAGGTTCCTTGCATACAGCCATAAAATGTCTAAACATCTGTGTAGGAAAAACCATCAAAGCAAATTGTTTGTGTAATGCTAATGCTATTATCAGGTGAATGCCTCGCAACAACATTATACGGAAAGACGCGTTTTGATGACTCTCCGTGGACTGCTTCGTGGAAGATTAACCTCTTTAAAAACAATTCCTATCTCACCACCTGCGCCTTTCGATTCACCGAAATAGGGATGAATAAACTACAGAGGGAGACTTTGTTGAGAGTCTGTGTACTTTACTGTGTTGCCCTTGGCCCCTGCCTTCTTTCAGAACACTGTCAGGCAAAACTGCGACGTGGACTCTTCCTCGCTCCAAAAGGTCAGACATGTCATTTGTTGCGAGGTCGTTCAGGTCCTCGTCTTGTATGGATCAGCCGGCCTCCGACAAATAATTGCCGTAAGAATTCTCCTTAGGCCTGGTGAACTGTGGCCTGTGAGACAGCTAAATCTGGACCACTGAGGTGAGGTACTGTATCATCACTGTCTCTTTTTGTCTCCGCCAGGCCGAAGACGTGGCCAAGACTATGTTTTGTTGCTACCGTAGGTCACTGTTTACTATCAGAACCGTCACAGCTTGACCGTTTCCGTCCGTCCGTCCGTCCGTCCGTCCGTCCGTCCGTCCGTCCGTCCGTCCGTCCGTCCGTCCGACACCTGACACTGTGGTTCCCCTGACAAATCACTGTGACATCACAGGTGACATCAAGGTGATGTTAGATACTCAGAGCAGGGATCTCCTTATATGGGCATAAACAGGTGACATCACAGTGGTGTGGCTGGTTGAGACAGGGATCTCCATGTATGGGCATAAAAGGGATGGTTGTGATGTCTTGGGAACCCATATATGCCCATATATGAAGATCACTGATGTCATCAATATTAAGAACATAATATCTAACAGGACTTCATATATCAATGCAGCCTCAAAGGTCATACTGAAGGTATAGCAAAAAAAAAAAAAAAGAAGGAAAAAAACAATGTATCACCTTAGTTTACCTTGATAGGGGAAACGTATTCCATGCAATGCAGGCCTATACAGGCCTTAAGTGGGGAGGAAACCAAAGTGAATGATGTCAGACAATTTAGTGTAATGTATTTGTTGTATGTTTACCAAAGGTGACTCATTGAGGTGTTATGAAAAGAGCCTGGAGGTATGAGGGTCTGTTTGTTTACATGTTCTGTGTGTGAGAATGAACTCATATGGTCGAATTTTGTGTATATGTTCTCATAAGTTTTCTACTATATTGTCTTAGTAGACAATTCTTATCATATCATATTTCATTATCATTAAGAATAATATAATATGCACAATCAATATAATTTTTCTACAAAGATTCCCAGTCTTGTGTTAATAAATCATTGCATTAATGGCTTCCTATGTCCTCTCACATTTCTCTTGCAATTACCGTCATAGTGTGAGTGACGTGGGTAAAACGGGTCTTCCAGGACCTGTTTAGCACAAATATAAACTAGACTAAAATATTATGTAGGGACTGGTAGAGAAGAGATCCAGTAGAAAAAAAAATGTATGCTTGGTTGCGCTTGGTATTTGCACTGTGACACATTGTGAGCTTGTAGATTGGCTAAAAAAGAAAAGAAAGAAGAAGAAGAAGAAAAAAATATTCACACAAGATGTGAAGTAGGTGTTCATCACCTTAGTTTATCTTGATAGGGGAAACCAATTCCATGCAACATAGGCCTTTCAACTCTGTGGGGAGAAAACCAAAATTATTTAGTGTAAGGTATCACTACAAGGTGAGTAGGCTTCGGCGCGACTGCCCTCTGACCTCTCCCTTCCCCTTCCCCTATCGTCGTAAGCACAGAAATCTTCACCTAATAAAATTGTTAACAATGACCTGTGACCTGTGAACAGGAACAATTTAAGCATTTAGCAGAGACTCTTAATCCAGAGCAATTTACAGTATGCAAGAACAACACAAGGTCATACATCAAACGCATAGAGGTAGTATTCTTAAAACCGATGATCAGGCTTTCAGCGAGCCCACAATAATAATGATGAAGTACAATATCAATGAGTGGCCTTTGCCACTACGTGGCTTGGCCACTAATAAAGAATATCATATATCAATAGCATAAATAAACTATAGAGTCACAGTATCGTCACTATAGTGTGCAAGCTCCACCAACCCTTCTTCTTCTCCCACTCTGTTTGCATTGAAGGTTCCCATATCTATACTATAATTTTGCGAATGTCTGAGTGAGTGTCTGTCTGTCTGTCTGTCACAGCGTTTCTCCTCAGTGGCTGGAGCAATTGATCTGAAATCGCATCACCATTAGCATATGACCACACCTGACATAACTGTGAAGCCCGTTTGTCACTTTCACAAATCCTATGCTGTATATTAGCATTTTTATGGTGTAACCACTATCTATTCTGCATCTAGCATGAGGCATGTCTATTCTGCATCTAGCATATGGGGCAACATGTTTAACCAGCTCTGTGTGTGTGTGTGTGTGTGTGTGTGTGTGTGTGTGTGTGTGTGTGTGTGTGTGTGTGTGTGTGTGTGTGTGTGTGTGTGTGTGTGTGTGTGTGTGTGCAGGCAGGCGGGTGTGTGCGCGGGCGGGTGGGCGGCGGGGGGGGGGGGGGGGGGGGTGGCCATTAAACGAAACGGGTATTTCTTACATTGATGCTCCTACATATTATCATGCAAGCACCAGTTAAAGTTACTTTCCATCCCTCATATACTGTATGCACAGTGCACATCCCATAACCCACACACTGCACATCATTTTGGAGCTCATATCTTTGAACGGGTAAGGGCTAGTTATAGTAAAATGGTCTCCTACAGTGCAAGAGTGCATTGGACTGCATGTGCTTTACTCAGACTGAACCCTACCTTTCATTCAGAACCGTAAGGGTCCAGTGTTTGAGTTATATGAAAACTGAGGATTTTACAATGTAGTGGAAAGTGTCATTTAGAATCAAGATCACCACAGGTCAAATTGCGTGGTATTGTCTGTTGTCTGCAAAATGTGAATCATTCAGAATGAAATGTATAGGAACTGGACTCCATTATGCAATCTCTTATTTCCACGCAAACCATTATTTTGATGTGTGCCTTGAAGCATGAAGCTTGTAATATTCAGGGGAGGTGCTGCATGTCAATCTAATTTTGTCTTTAAAGCATAGTAGAAATGTATATACTGTGTGTGTATATATATATACATACATACATACATACATGCATAACAAGATCACTCATTGAAGGATTATTAGGTGAATGAATGAGTCATTCATTTCCTGTTTAGTCATACTGTGCGGACAACACCCATGCTGCAATGATATTGTAGTGTTGTTCTCAACAGCAGGGCACACAAGGAAACGGTCGCATTCAGAAAAGGTCTGTTACTTAATTTGATAGTCCTCCATGCCATTCCATACAAAACGTTTGTCGGCCGTCTGGCTTTCATCAGCTGATACACTAGGACAACACACCAGGTGGTCAGAGCGCAGCGAAATACAAACAAATTGATCATCCACACTTGTAATATGTACTATGGAATAATAATATTTTAAATCATGAGGCTTTTCAGCAACTTACAGGTGTTGTAAGTGATATTCTTTAGTTAAAATAAAAAGTGTGTTTTTGTTAAAAAGTAAAAGTTCTCTGATAGAAATCATAGAGCAGTGTTTCTCAATCTTTTGTGGGCCACTGGCCCCTATCCAATATCCAGGTCCACAGACCATTGTCTCCGACAGCCCAGGGTGGGTAACCAGGCCTGGTGGATTTCCCTATGATCTTCAATGATTTTTGCTTCTTTCTGCAGTCTGAAATGACTCCACGCATATCCAGCAGTGAGGTTTATGAGTCAGAACTCAAAGAAAGAAAGAAAGAAAGAAAGAAAGAAAGAAAGAAAGAAAGAAAGAAAGAAAGAGAGAAATCTGACTACGCTAAAGGAAGAATTGTGGAGGTGTGGAGGTGATCTAGCTTGAATTTGGCAGTGCCTTCTCCCACATGAATACACGTTAAAGGGCATAGGGTATAGGGCCTAATATAAAAGAGAATTCACCTTTAAAAATGTATATACCAGAGGCTTGTGATTGTGGGTGTCAATGTCAAAATAATGACAAGTGATCGTGTATTCATCATCCACACACTACCCACGCCCACTGTGAATGTCCACCCATTCATGCGGCGTAATAATGTTTATCGAATTGTAGTCTACTACCTACGTAGCAAATGAAGCCACTTCACCAATTCACAATATTTAAGTGCTGCATCAAGCATTCAGGTCTGGATGGTTCCCTAAAGTAAATGTTCTGTATTTCTATAGCTAATGGTCTGTATTTTTAGTGCACTTTCTTATTCAATGCACTTTATAATGTGCATTACATTAACCCATTCACATATCGACAGCAAAGGCACTAAATATGCTCATCGGGGGCAGTTAGGGCTTCAAGGACGCTCAATACAAGGACACTTTAGACCAGTGGTTCTCAAATGGGGGTACATGTACCCCTAGGGCATACATGGGCAACTGGCGGCCCGGGGGCCACATGCGGCCCCCACCCTCACTTAATGCGGCCCTCAGGTTAATATCGGAATACTGATATATTATGGATTTCAGCTGTTACAATTCTAAACATGCAAACATGACCCGTTTTAATTACTTCAGTCTATATTAGTAGCTGAATTATTACTGCATAAGTATTAAAATGCTAGTCTTTCCAATGTATGTGTATTTAATTTCATAAAGTTAACATAAAGTATAATGTATTTGAAATTAAATCAAAATGTTCCAATTCGGTAACAAAAGATAATTCAGGATGCCAATTCAAAAGTATCAAAAATAGCTGATCTACAAGCTCAAAACGCGTCGCAGCGCGACGTGTTTTGAGCTTGTAGATCGGCTATTTTTGCTTCTCTTACTGAAGATGAGAGATTTCTGCTTGACAGTAACAATATGCAATGTGGCCCCACTGGAGTGGGTGTGGAAATATAGTGGCCCTCTCTATCATTGATGTTTCCCACCCCTGCCCTAGGGGTACACAGAGGTACTACAGGAGGTACGTGAGAGAAAGCAGAAAATGAAAACTGATTGAACAAGACGATCGGTTTCCCAGACAGACACTCTACCTTCAGAGCCACTGCCTCATGCCTCCGCTGCAACTTTTTGAACTGCACTGATTATAACCAATTAAAATGTGATGTTTGCAAATAGAAATAACTATACGCAAATGAGTCAGAAGTCTACAAGCCATCATATTTAATAAGCTGTAAATAGGGAATGAGTCAAATTGGCCTTCCGCAGTCAATATCAAAAGAATAATAAATTTGTTTTCTAATTTTGATGTCAGAGTAAGATAAGCAGTATCAATGACAACCTTAATGATGTCTTGAGGCAAAATATGATTCATCCCTTTTTTTTATGTAGCTTCATAAATCTCATCCCACAGTGCAGAGATGAACTCGTAACAGCAAGAGTTGATTGAATACATGCCACATGCCACGGTGTACTGTCTTAGGAGGATGAGCCCAATGTACTGTAGTTATTCTCTTTTAGCTGATGGTGAGGCGATGATGGATCATTCTTATCCATGCCTTCCTGGCACGGCAGGAGGGCTGTTCCCATCAATCATTACCACGTCACAAGAAAAAATAAAAGCATCCTCACACAAGAGAGAGGAACTTAAAGTTAAAACAAAGTTTATTTATTTAAAACCAACATTATTCGACCTACATGGTCTTCTTCAGGGCAATAACTGCATCTTTATTGACAGGTTTCTTTCTTCTCAGGACCGTAGAACAAAAACAAAAAGAACGAAAACCACAAAATGCATAAGGAGGCCTTTGCAGGCTGTTGCAGGCTAGTTCATTGACATTCACTTGACCAGCAGAAAATAGATAGGCCTACTTTCAGGAAGGGTAGAAAACGTTTATAAACATTTGCTGTACAAATTATACAAATGTAGATCTGATACAAGCTTGAGCAATAGATATGCTCCCTCATATAGACATCAACAGTAGAAGGAGCGATGGGGAACATTTAGTGATGTTGACTTATAGTTGATTATGGTGGTAATGATGGTCTATTTTCGGTGTGCGACTCAATAACCACGCCAAGAAATTTATTTTCCGCAAGTGACAATAGATACTTTCAGGATGGGTAGAAAACGTTTATAAACATTTGCTGTACAAATTATACAAATGAAGATCTGATACAAGCTTGAGCAATAGATATGCTCCCTCATATAGACGTCAACAGTAGAAGGAGCAAGGAGAACATTAAGTGATGTTGACTTATAGTTGATTATGGTGGTAACGATGGTCTATTTTCGGTGTTCGACTCTGTTGTACGATGGCTTATAAATTGGGCTGATGAGAAGGACTGCAATGCACTTAACGTGTTGTCAGGTAGTCTACATGACATTATGAAAGATTTATTCTGGTTTACAAACATTTGAACCCAGGAGAAAATCAGCTCCCCTCACATTCAATTCTGAAAGTAGATCCACTGTGTCGACTGTGACAATCATTGCAATAGGGCATGCTATAGCGGTGTCAGCTGCGGCAATGATTCCTACACCGCCCGCTGCCGGAGAATGCACTCTCCCTCCCATTTTCTGGTTCCATCATTCCAGACCCCATTCATCTTTCCTATAGAGATTTCCAAAAATATTTATATCAATTATTTTAAGCATAGAATCAAGCCATCCAGGATCCTGGTGAATTATGATCATAAAATATTTGCTTCTGTGAAAATAATTGTATTTATTAACAACACATTGAGTGCCTAGCCCTAAGACGTTTCCACCTATGGAGTGCCACGGGACCCTTAAGACCCCCAGGAGTGTCTGTTACCATTGTAAACAATTGCCAGCGCTCTACCGAGGGTGGGAGCGATCCCATGATGCCTCGCAAAATAATGTAGTCAGGAAATATCATAGCGTCCATTCCAAAAAATGTATGTATCTCTGATTATCTTTCCATATGGCGGGTTTGATGAAAACAGCCCGTTTTCTATGGACCATAACTTACGCACGGATCATCGCGTTGTATTTTTTCTTTTCCGCGTGAAAGAAAATACGTCCATTATGCACACGGACCTCCCGTGTACATAATGGACACATGATGTGTACAAGGAGCCCTCGAAAATCAGGTAAAAGCAATAGGAAAAAGCCTTGGCAGTAATCTACATTAGTTTGATTAAAAATGATGAAAGTCAAAGTATTTTAAATGCAGTATAACAAATAATGAAATATTAAAAATCAAAAATCAAAAAATCACAGAATCAACTGTTTTATGCTCACGATTCACCTGGATCCTGGATGGATTGATTCTAAGCTTAAATTAATTGATATATTAATATTTTTTGAAATGGAAAACATTAACAGGGTCTGGAACGATTGAACCAGAAAATGGCCGCCACTGCTGCTAGCAGCACTGGATCGAGTTATAGGCTATGTTGTGAAAAGAAAGCTTTCTTCCCAACGAAGAATGTCCATACATTCTCAGAGGAAGTTTTGGTGAAACTAGCTCAGAACGTGCGAAGCCCTTTCAACATGCTCTGTACAGTAACAGTCAACTTCAAGTTACCATTGTGTCTAAAACTGACACAAACAATTGCAGCTGCTTTCTTATAATATTCTAGCTTTAAGCCTATTTCAGGAAGCAGATTGTTGTTTTTGTTTTTTTGTTTGTTTTGTTTTTCTCCTGTGAAAAGGAGTAAGACGCCATAAATTCATACGATCTTGAGTGGAATAAAAAGGGGCACAGAGGATATGCGACTAATCAACGCATGTTTCACACGTCTCACTAACTGATTTGTGGTGCGAAAAATTCAACCAAGAGGAAACTGCAAACACACTAGTGTGAGTTTAAAACCCTCTAAGGCCCAAATATAGAAATACTTGAAATAAAAAATTGAAATAAATCAGATGGTGTTGTAGGAGTCCTAATAAGAGGAAAATGTAATGTTTTTTTTCAAAAAAATGTTTTTGTAAGGTGTTATAGCCATAAATCATAAATCATGCTCTAATTTACATATGGGGGATATTTTTCACAATAATAACATATGTACATGTTCTAGACATTCTAATGATCACCAAAAAAATAGTGCAGGCATTTTACTTATGTTTTTGTGAGGAATAGCTTCCATGAAAAAGTGAGATGTTGTTCGTCAAAACTCTGGAATGTCAGCGGGTGTGGCGGGTGTGAATGTCAGCCCCTGTGGGGGGTATTTATATGCAAATATTGTGGCCAATGGCATTGTAATACTAAACAATATAATCCAATGGTGATGTTTAGGTGGTAGTGGGAGCTAAAATAAAATTATTTAAACCTTTTTTTGGATAAAATACAAACGTTGTAATATTACAACAGTGGGCCTTAGAGGGTTAAAACATGTTTGCATCCATGCATCCACCTGTGGTTCTCGTGGAAAGCAGGCAGGAGCCACAGGTGACTGTGCATCCGCACGATATACTTTGTGCACTAGAGGCATATTATGTAAGCTGGAGAGTGGAGTATTCTTCAGTCAAGTGCTTTCCTCTCTCTCTTCTTTTTTTCATCCCTCAATCATAAAATTATCTTTTTTTCATGTCATGCTGTGTTTGCTCCCAACAGGATCTAGTTAGCCAAGTGCATATCGTTGTCAGGTGGAAACCTTGTATGTCCGAAACCTTCCTTCTTTGTTATTTAAAAAAGAAATATATGTATATATATATAGTTTCACTAGTTTTGTGCGACAGTCTCGTATGATGAAGCAGGGCTTTACTTTACGAAAAAAAATACACATTAAGAAACTCGGAGATACAAGGTTTCTGCCCGACAGTGACGATATGGGAATGTTGGAGGAGGATTAATGTGACAGGCATTTGTCCTCTGTCTGAAACAGTCACAGCATGGCATATGGACTCTACGTGGATGCAAACTAAGCCCCCTGTGCCTTAGTGATTAACCACTCGAACCTCAGAATCCCTGTTCTCTGGGAAACATTAGCAGAAAATAGCAGATCTACAAGCTGAAACACGTTGTGAGATTGCAGATCGGCTATATTTGATGTAGAGGGGAAAAAGAGCAGACCAGGTACAGAGCCAACGGTCAAGTTGAACAAGTATTGAGGGTTTAAGTGGTTAAGAAAGCACTGCATCCATATACAGGTACCGTTGTGGTCTGTTGAGTCATTGATACAGTAACGTACACAGTATTTTTACTCTGAGAGTGTACAAATGTGTGCTGATATGATATAGCATGTGATACATGACATAAAGCACACAATCTGTAAACATAAACCGTTTATGGAGACAATGTCCGTGTTCAAAGCTGTGTTTACAATGTATTCTTTCTAGGAATTGACCATTATGCTGAGTCTGTGTACATTACTTGAGTGGCGTAACCAGGGGCAACCTGTGAATCACAAAAAAGTCTCCACAAACCACTATGCAATTCTACACAGCAGCGATATCTCAGCGAATGCTTGCAAATTAAGGCGGGGGAATATTTAGTCATCCGTCTCATTATTATATTAGTTGTATATTTATGTGTGCTCATCAACACTTGGCTATTTGTCATCTGCATCAATGAGAAATATTAACGCATTGTCAAGCGCATGAAATCCGTTATAGAAATAGTTGCATTTTAAAATGTTACAGAACAATGTACGTTTATGGAATACTGTATATATGCTTTACATTTTCAGTATTTTGTCTCCAAAGGAAGTGTTTTACTCATCTATTATAAAATAATTGCATAGCCTTGAATTTTCTTGCATCTGAGGGGAAAGATTTCAAATTACAACACGCATACATAAGGTACATGCACACACAGAGACACAACAAATACAATTCTGTCTAATTACCAGTATCTGATCAACTGCATTCTCTTATTTACTCTCGAAAGGTAATACTCTTAAAACAAGAACTACATAAGGGGGGAAAAGGTCAATTCCACATAGAAGAGAATATCAATGACGTAGGCCTATTAGAATTTGTTTTGTGTTGTTTGTGCTGTTTTTAAACCTGTTTTAGTTCATGGTTTTCATATTCAAAACAGAAACAGTGAAATTTGTCAGCTCACAAATTTGGAGTTACACTACCAATGAATATGACGATTTCTAAGATGGCGGACCATGTACTAGAACTGATTAACTCTAGGATGCTCTTATCTCACAATCACTTCTTTTAAGCTGCAATCCAATTTGTCAATATAAAACCCACACAAAGTGAACAAACAAGGTTTTAGGGCTATGAAAACCAGACATGGCAGAAACAATACTGCTTCCTTCAAAAATCACTTAATAAAATGAAGGGGAAAATGTATAAATATTAAACCGGAGGTCTGTGAATGACAGAATGAATTAAACCATTCTGCAACGTATCCACAAATAACGTTAGACAACAAGAGAGTAGTAAAGACAGGTTATGAAAAATATGTCCAGTGGCTGGACATTAAAGTTGAATTGTGAATTAAAGGCAATCAAAAAGTTTCTGTATGTGTTAGTATTTTTTTTTCTTTTTTACTACAAAATCACAAAGTTTTCTTTGAGCGAACTAGTGTATCAAAAAAGTACATTTTGGCAGATGCAAACTAACGCCCAGGAACCATCTTGAAATTCATAATGTCTTACAGTCACAGTGTTTAAACTAATTTTGGTAGCTGGAGATGAGATGAGTGATGGCATGGAACACACATATATATATATACTATATGTCAATGTTAATTGGATTTGGATAAACAGAAAAAAATTGCAATGGTGTCGTTGTGGGAAATGTTTTAGGCATAGAGCGGGAGAAGGCCTCTCTGTTTGAAAGTCTGTGGCGAAGTCGTCAGCCCCTCTGGCAAAGTGGGAGGTGGAGGCTAAACAGGGTCCGACCAGGCATTAGCTAGGAAAATATGTACGTGCTATCTGTTATGTCTGAGCTGGGGTGACACAAAGTGGCGTGGGGGCTGTGCATGTGGATGCAGGACAGGACTGGGGAGGATGGGCGAGTGAGCGAGCGGAGCGGAGCGGAGCGGTGGAGCAGATGTGAGCAGATCTGAGGATGATGCTTCACGCAAAGACACAGCCCCATGGTTGCCTCCGCTACAGCCTGGAGCAGGAAGGAAAACAGGAACAACATTAAACTCACAGCGGTCTTAGCACACGTTCCTTCTTTTTTCTACATTTTTATACCATGATTTTGTAATCCATTTTTCACCCCATGCAGTGCCAATTGCCTAAACTGTAATCCTGGGTGCTACTCTCCCTCTGCCAACCTGGGGGAGAGCCCCGAACTGAGCTCCTCCTTCAATGCATGAGGAGTGAAGTGAGCACGCTGCTTCTTATCACCTGACGGGGGGAGTTTCCCCGGTAGGACGTAGTGCGTGGAAGGAACGTTATGCCATCCAGTTCCTTTCCCCTCCATCAGGCGTCCTGGCTGACCAGGGGTGGGCAGTATAGAGACCAGGATTACGGCATGTTTTTTTTTTGTGGGGGTACCTACCCTAGGGGATATGGGGAGAACATTTTTGGCCAACCCCACCTAGTGTATGGGCACTGATAACGCAGAGGAGAGAACACGCTTACTGTAGGTATTAATGTACCATTTATGTGATGTATCACTGCAAAATTGTGGAATAAAATGTATATATAGGCTATATATATTTTTTTAAAAGAACATGCTTAGCACACATTCCTGAGGGACACCACAATGAGTAGGCCAATAAGACAACATTATACTGCATAGGACCACAACACAAAGGCACAAACAGAATACCGGTATGCACAAATGAGCTAAAAAAATCCCACTGGATCCCACTGGTCTCCATGAATACTCAAATAGGGCTGAGAGATATATGTCATTATTATAACACTTGTGATATGAGACGAGATATCATCTGCGATTTCAGATATCATAATACTGAATATACTTTTTGGTTACCACTGCGCTCTGACTCAACTGGTGCGGTGTCCCTTTAGATCAACATGTATTCATTGGAGGATGGATCGCACACAGTGGCAAGAGTTGTATTTTCTTTCTTTATTGCATGGATGAGAAACAAAATAACAATAATAATATCACTTAAACCCTATTTTCTATATACTTTAACCTTTTTAGTCCATGTCGGCCAGCGATACGATGCAAGATTGAAGAAAGAGATTTTGAGAACAGTGGTTCTCAAAAAGTGGATTTCAGGGACTCTCGGTTCCTTTATGGGGGTCCAAATTGACCCAATTACAGGGTTCATTTGCTGTAACCTTCATTCGAAGAATTTGAGAGCCACTGTCTTAGAGTATAAAGTAGGTCTAACCATCCTTGTGCATTATGTGGGTGAGACTGTAAAAGTTAGGAACTGTGTACAATAGGTTTTAGTTAGTGTGAGTGGCACTGCCGTTCCACATTATCCGCCAGATGGACCAGCATAGGGCCTGCTGGAGGGGAATAAAGGGTCACATCCTCCATCCTCTAGCATTATGTAAGATTTATTTTAGGATGTACCATACAGTTCAAACCAGTGTGGGTTTTGCCAAGTGGCTGTCAGACACCGCCCTCGGGCTGTTGAGCGCAAAGAGAAATCATCACCAATCTGACCGTCCATTATAGAAACGTCACTCCCAAATAATCAGGCAGATAAGCTGCTCGACGTGTGTTATTGCTGAATCGCTTAATATTCATGCGAGAATTTTTGCATATAATTTGAGGGCAGAATGAGTGAACTCATCAGTTGGATTCGGCACAACACAGACGGAAGCAGCGGGGGAGGGGTAGAAGGGGTCATTTTCTTAACCACTTAAAGATCCACAACTTTTTGGTTATTTTGGCCAATGTTGTCCTCTGAGGTATGCTCAGTGGTACATATTTCAGCACTGTGTGACTTGTCTTTATAATGTCTCCCTATACACATGTTTCCCAAGGAGTTTACTGGAGAAAAGTGGGTGTGTTCTGCAGTGGTGCTTTGGTATTTTCTTTTCAGGACGGTCATTTATTGACGTCACGTGCACACGCCTCTAGAGGCTATTTAGAAAGAACAGATGCCAGCCGATATAACGGTGGGAAAACAAAAACGATGTTTTCTAGTCTTAATTACATTTGCATTGTTACTCAAGATTTTATTTTCTAGTTTCATTTAATTCAATTAGAAAATACAGCGCTGCAGTTGAGAATCAAAGTCTCAGTAGCCTATTACCACAGTAATGGACCCATGTATGAGGACACACACAGCACATGCACCTGCCCTGCAGTCACCGCTGGAAACCTATAGAAGGTGTTAAAGTATCCATATGAATAGGGTACTTGGCCTTGGGCTTGTGAATATAGGGGGATGCGCTGCACACCACTCACTGGTAAACCTGGCAAACTTGTTATGCAAATAGCCATTTTATTAGACAGGCTATATGTCGTGTCGTCACTCGAATCTATGGGGACGCGTTCTAGCATGCACACGTGCAAGCACTGTTCCGTGCCGTTCCTGCAGGTGCATGTGGGAAAATTATTGGCCGGACGCCGTGGTGGTACGTCCAGCCTCCAAAGCACTACTGATGTTCTGTGGGCTTCTCTTCCTCCACACAGCTGATTCAAATCACTTAACAAAGACCAAGTAATCACCATGCAGAGATTCAGGTGTCACAGCAGCAACCTATGGCAGCAACAGCAACCAGTCAGAATGAAACAGCTAAGAGGAACAGGAAGTGATGCCCAACTTTCACGCAAGGGCTCATGGGACATTGCAAACATTATGGATAAACAAATCCATCAGTCTGAGAGTGCATTTGACTTAGAACGCTGTTGGTTGAGTCCTTCAAAAAGCAAGAAAGTAGAGCAATTCATTCCGGCTCTTACATATTTAACCTGTCTCCCTGTATGTCAAAGAATTGCTTTCAAAATTCATTTCCGAGCTTATACGATATCGTGAAGCATGCAGAAGTCTCAGGTCATGTGGGACACGTCTGCTTTAAATGTCCCCTGAATCAGAACTGAACCTGGAGAAGCAACGTTCAATGGACCACTGTTTGGAATAAACTGCCTGAAAACTGGAGGTCTGTTTATCACTCTGTTATTTTAAATCACAGCTGAAGACCTTTCTGTTTGCCGTTGCCTTTTTTTGAGAATGTTATATTATTATTCTGCGCTGTATGTTTTTCTCTGTTATTTTTATTGTTTTATTTGTACTTATTTTGTATCATATTAAAATGTATTTTTATATTGTGTTTTGTGTTCTTGAATAGCTGTTCCATATTTTGCTTTAGTGTTAAGCACATTGAATTGCCTTGTTGTTGGAATGTGCTTTTAAACTTTAAACAGTTAAACTTGCCTTGTCTCTCCTTGCCTTCTGAATCTTACATTCTTAAGTGGTGCCACGCTTTCTTGCTGTGGCCTTTTGCAACAATGGCATGTACAGTATGTGTCTGTCTCTCAGTAGCCTTTCAGTAACTCTATATGTTGTTTTAGGTGAATCCAGACTTTTAGTCCAACAGTCTACTTGTGGCAAACAAATGCTTCATTTTGTTGAGTTCAGCATGGGTTTGTTTTGTGTTCAGCTCAAACAATATGACAGTTTAAACCATTTTACTGTACGCCAAAAAACTGCCCATCTACTATGCATCAATGATTGTACTACTAGATCCGCTGCTATATTGTATGTCTGCCTATTTTTCACAGAATGTTCACCTACTGTATTATGGCATGCCCAGAATAATGTTAAAAGATAAAGTCCACTGCAGTCCAGAGTTGAGAAACACATCATGAAGCCATCTAAATCGTTCCAAAGTATGATCTTTGTTTGTTTTTTCCCTCCCCTGTGTAGGTATCAAATACTTGCTTAAACCTGTGCGCAAAGTTAAAAGGTCCACAAACTAATGTTCCATCCAAAAAGTATATTCATATAAAAAGAAACAGAGCTCCCTGTTTTTTATCTGCATTCCCACATTGGGATTACCAGGTATCATTGTTGAATAGAATAACTGTCAGTGAGGTACAATGAATGACAGCTGAGCAGTTTTTAAACTGCCAAATAATCCTGCGCATGAAGAAAACAAGAGATCACTAATTATTGCTTACTGTATAGTATCAGCTCTATGTGCAACCCTCCGCTATGCAGGCACGCACGCACGTGCATGCGCGCGCGCACACACACACACACACACACACACACACACACACACACACACACACACACACACACACACACACACACACACACACACACACACACAGGCTTGTTTACCTACCTTGTGGGGACATTACATAGACTTCCATTCATTTTCTGTGGCCTTACCCTAACCTCTATCCCTAAACCTATAGTACGGAGGATTGAGACCAGATTTTGGGTGAATCGTTCACTTTTTCATACAAGCGTGAAAATTGGTACACTTGTACAGTTTGGGGCCCTGAACAATTTCAGATATGGAGCCATCGCAAAAACGCCCCCTGGTGGCCATGGCGGCCATTTTACTTTCCACCATTACCCGTTAATGTATTTTACATCATAACTCCTAAACCAAACATGATAATACAGAATAGGTGATGTCTACACCTATGTTTTGATGGTCAAGGATTCCATTGATATCATGTACAACATCACAACCTGTTCAGGTGAATAGTTAACACATCTAGTGCCTCTTAATCTGAAGGTTGCTTGGTGCCTCGGCGCCACGCAGTTTCCTCCATAGGCCGCCGCTATTATTTTGAAGGGCTGGAAGGGGGTTGTTTTTGTTTTTTTGGATTATCACTTGACGGCAACGATTACGTCATCTAGTCACATGACAGTGTGGGACAAGAAGAGGAAAGATGGCTGCGCCCTGCCTTGTGCCTTGTTTACATTTAGATCTGCTGCAAAATGTCTCAAAATGGCTATTTTGTTTAAATGAAGTTTCTTTATGGGCCTCTCCATTGACTTAACATTGAGGAGCTTCACTTCGCGTGCACGCCCAACGTGCGTTGTAAACAAATCGCCGACATTACCGATGCGGGCGGGACCGGAGCGACGTACAGTAAGTAATCATATCTTTACTGTACAGTAAGATTCACAGTCCTCACCGTCAACGGCGCCATGGTATTAACCCTTTCAATGACGGTGAGGACTGTCAACGGCGGCTAAAAAGTTAATGGTCAATTCCGTGATGTTGTGAGGTAGTCTGCTGGTTTTGTCCGAACATTTTTGACTTTTTCATAAAAGTATGAAACTTGGTACACTTGTACAGTTTGGGACCCTGAACATTGTCAGATATGGAGCCATTGTGAAAACGCCCCCTGGTGGCCATGGCAGCCATTTTAATAGCCACCATTACCAGATAATGTATTTTGCATCTTATCTCTTGAACCATACATGATAATACAGAATATGTGATGTCTACACCTATGTTTTGATGGTCAAGGATACCATTGATAATGTGTACAACATCATAAACTGTCCAGCTGAATAGTTAATGGTCAATTCAGTGATTTGCATCTGTTGCATACATGTTGAGTAGAGTTGTGAGAAATGTAAACCCTTGCCCCTGATAATACCGTGAGAGCAGAGCAATATTCAATATGACAAAAACAAATTAGCTTTAATGTATCACAGGCAGCACATATATTTCTGAAGCACATATATTTCATGTGTTTTGCTAGTATTGATTGCATGTTTCATGCATGGTTTTTGTTTGACTGATTGATTGATAGTTGTTGTTGTTGACAATCTGGCTAACCATTGTCAAAGAAAAGGGAAAAAACAGAGCCCTTGGTGTTTTGTAATTCTGTTCTTGAGAGATTACGTTGTTGATGACATGCATTTCTTCTTCCATCTTCACAGCCTCCTCCACATTGACACAATGCTGTGCACTACTTCTGCATTTTTTGTCTGGCAGCCTTTCTTGCAGCTACAACTCAAGAGCTCAAGGAGGGATAGGCTTGCCTGTGGAAGAATTGACCACAATGGTCTCCAATCAAGTGGGTTTGTCCAACCCCAGTCTGTTGGAGATGGCATAGCTGGTGCCACCTCAAATGCTTGTCCCCAACAGTGTTTTTCTTGGTACACTGCACCTGTGAGGTGCTGCACCAGTGCATCCTTAGTTGGGGTATAGGATACATCCCTCTTCCTTTTTTAGGGTTCTGCTCTGCACCAAACGGCTTCTGCTCTGCACCAGAGCAGGGAGAGGAGAGGCTAGAAAGGGAGGGGAGGGAGGGGTCTGTTTGACAAGTAAGGGTGCCTGTGAGGTCAAAACCGCGGTTTGGTTGGTCTCAGGACGTTGTGTAAACACAATCCAATCAAAAAATACTAACTTTGAAGCTAAAGAAATAACCGCACTAGCCTAAGGACAATCCACTGTGTTAGTTATGAGAGAGCCCGCGAAATCTAGCAACAGGGGCAGCCGAAATCTAGCAACAGGGGCAGCTATGAAAAAAATCGACTAAAGCAGGTATGAAGGGGTATGATAAAAGGCAGATTTAACCCTATATGTGTTTTGGTCTGGATGTCTCCTTTAAGTTGTGGCAGCAAGAAAGGCTGCCTGGGCATTGCAAATGCAAAAAAAGGCCTCCTAATAGTGCACAGCATTGTGTCAATGAGGAGGAGGAGGCTGGTAAGGAGACAGTGAAGATTGAAGAATACATTCATCGTCATCATCAATCAATCAAACAATCAATTAATCAATCAATCAATCAATCAATTAATCAATCAAACAAACAAAAACCATGCATGAAACGTGAAATCAATACTAGTGTAAGGGGATTTAATTGTGTTATAGTTTTTTTCTGTAATAATGAGAATGTTTTAGGGCTTATCTCAATGTAACTGATAATAAATATTTCAGTTTGGGGATATAGTCGGACTTTTTAAGAGGGGACACCAGTTCTGGAGTATGAGTTGACTTGTCGACTGTGATGGAGGGAAAAGTTCTAAACAAAGAGAGTTGAATGTCTCATTTCTACCACGTCTGAACCTACAAGTTAAGCAAGTATCCTTCAGTATTACACAAAAACATGAAATATATGTGCTTAAGAAATACATTTGAACAAGAAAATGAAACCAAATGTATGCAACAAATGCAAAATGTTGTGATTTCCTTCTCACATCACTGAATTGACCATTAACTATTCAGCTGGACAGTTTATAATGTTGTACAAATTATCAATGGAATCCTTGACCATCAAAACATAGGTGTAGACATCACACATTCTGTATTATCAAGAAGATCAGAAGATAAGACGCAAAATACATTATCTTGTAATGGCGGATATTAAAATGGCCGCCATGGCCACCAGGGGGTGTTTTTTGTGATGGCTCCATATCTGACAATGTTCAGGGTCCCAAACTGTACAAGTGTACCAAGTTTCATACTTTTATGAAAACGTGAAAAATGTTCATACAAAACCAGCGGACTACCTCAAAACATCACCGAATTGACCATTAACGATTCCCCTGAAGAGTTTATGATGATGTACATGATATCAATGGAATCCTTGACCATCAAAACATAGGTGTAGACATCACCTATTCTGTATAATCCTGTTTTGTTCAGGAGTTATGATGTAAAATACATTAATTGGTAATGGTGGAAGTAAAATGGCTGCCCTGGCCACCAGGGGGCGTTTTTGCAATGGCTCCATATCTGACAATGTTCAGGGCCCCAAACTGTACAAGTGTACCAAGTTTCATACTTTTATGAAAAGGTGAAAATAATTCGGACAAACATTCGGACAAAACCATTGGACTTAAACACAACATCACCAAATTGGCCATTAACTATTCTTCTGAACAGTTTATGATGTTGTACATGGTATTATTGTAATCATTGACCATCAAAACATATGTGTAGACATCATCTATTCTGTATTATCACGCTTGGTTCAGGAGTTATGATGCAAAATACATTAACGGGTAATGGCGGAAAGTAAAACGGCTGCCATGGCCACCAGGGGGCGTTTTTGCGGTGGCTCCATATCTGAAAATGTTCAGGGCCCCAAACTGTACAAGTGTACCAAATTTCACGCTTGTATGAAAAAGTGAACGATTTTCTAACCCTTGTGGGGACCTAGTATTTGTCCCCACAAGGTTTTTTTCTCCAATTCTACTATCTTTGTGGGGACATGTGGTCCCCACAAAGTAATAAAAACAAGCGCACACACACACACACACACACACACACACACACACACACAGAGTTGTTTGCATTATGTTCTCCTGGAAATTACACATTACGTTCCAACTACACCACTTTGGATTCTAGCCGAGATCCACATGATTCAACTTGTATTTAAAGTGTTCCAAGGAGGTGAATCATCAATAACAATAGACAGGTTTCTTGTTTACAAACATTGAGACTAAATGCACAGGTGACTGTATCATGTAATCAATTCACCAATCCCCAAACCTGTTGTTTTGGGGAGCGCTGGTTTCATTGGCTAATTTTGGTACCGACCTGCGCACGCATCTAGTTCTTATCAGTGTAACGTGGACCAGAAACCCGTCCATATGAATTGTGTGCGTGGAGCTGGATGCTGATCCACACTGCTTAGTGTTCACCTCCACTTGTTGCCAATTCCACTGAACTCACTGTGATTGTTTACAGTATAATGCAGTATGATTGTGTTTTATCGTTTTGAAATTACAACCACTTAAACCCTATATTTAGTTGACCGAATTCCCAATGGATTCATGGGCTCCCTGCTGTTTTTTCCCTACACTAAATATCTTGGCTGAAAATAGCCTGGTCTACAAACTGCTAGATCTACTATTTTGCCGAATGCTCTCCGCCCCTGAAAAAGGACAATAATCATCCAGGGTTGTCAACATTGGACGGTCAGAATCCAGGAGATTTATTTTTTGGGGGGTGCACGGAACTCTCCTACCGGGGTCTGGGGGTCCTCTCCCCAAAACCTCTTAACAGATATATACTTTCCTGTGTTCTGTTGAATTTTGTGCATGTTTGATACTTTTATCAGGCTTGCTTTACTAGCACTGGTACAATTTCAGCCTTAAATGCCAAATGTAGGTGAATAATAACTAGACCAGGTCAACCTGGTTGTGCCAGACCCCCTGTCTGTCATCATCATTTATGACATCATACCTTTTGTAGGCATGTCATCATCATGTCATCATCATATATACCCTTTATATAGAAAACCCGGACAGACCGACATTTGCTTATGTAGGTCTACCCATTTCATGGGTCTGGCAATGACTTCTCATCTTTAAGTCATTACATTTATATGATCTTTCTTGCATGCATTGCCCCCAACCCTAAAGCGGGGGGTCTGGGGGTCCACCCCCAGAAAAAATACAACATAGTAGATGTAATTTCCTGTGTTCTGGTGAATTTTGTGCATGTTTTAGACGTTTATCAAGCTTGCTTTACTAGCTTGGGTACAATTTCAGCCTTAAAATGCCAAATGTAGGTGTACAGATTTGATGACTGAACCAAAGGATGATGACTTCAAATTTTTAAGTCATTACTTAAGTGAATATGTGTCTGATCTTTCTAGCATCCATTGCCTCACCTCTAAAGCGGGGGGTCTGGGGGTCTTCCCCCAGAAAAAAAATAACATAGTAGATGTAATTTCCTGTGTTCTGGTGAATTTTGGGAGTTTGATACCAAATCCAGGAGAAATCCAGGAGATTTGCCAATCCAGGAGCATGCCAGGAGATGGGGTCAAAATCCAGGAGACTCCTGGGAGATCCAGGAGAGTTGACAAGCCTGTAATCATCTTGTGGTCAAACCCTATGAACTCTGTTGACCTGGGGGTCTGTACATGAGCCCTCTCCTTTTCCCCCCTCTAAAACCAAATCTCCTCCTCGAAAATAGCCAAGCTCACGCATCGTGATGTGAGCTTGTAGATCGGTTAACTTAGTTAAATGTTTGCCTAATTTCACCGAACAATCGGCCTATTATGACATGTATGTCCAGAATACGGGCAGCTGGGGTTAAAGTATAAGACTCAAAAACTTAAAATAAGCATTCATGTCTTGGCGAGCTTGCTGCTACTCGGTGGTGTGAATCTACAGCTCAGCAGAAGGGCTGCGGGTGACAGAGGTGGAGCCGTGGAGGTGGAGGACATGCTCTGCAGAGGGGTAGATCTCATCCCTCCTTCCTTCCCTCTCTCTTTCTCTCTCTGTCTCTCTCTCTGTCTCTCTCTCCTCTGTCAATCCCTGCTCAGCCAGTGAGTCTCATGTCTCACATTGGATGCACACGCACACAGAGACATGCATGCACATATAAAAATATAATTCACACCAACTCACGCGCACTCTCTTTCTCTGTCTCTCTCCTTCTCTCTGTCTCTCACACACACGCACATGCACACACCCACACACCCACACACACAGTTGCAAATCAGTTTGCTCAACGTGGAGTTGAGACAAGCTACGAGGGGTAAAATGCAGACCTGATGTCTTAGGGGGAATGAATGAGTTGAAGCCATTATGCAGCGGCACAGCTTGTCCGGAGCTTTTCAACCTTATGGTCTGGGCTCATTGTTTCTCATGATAGGGATCATATGGGATGAAATAATGGGAAAAGGTCTGCTGCTACGCATTTGCACACACAAATGCGTTGCGACCCATTGTGAGCTTGTTGATCTGCGATTTTTTGAAAGATTTGAAAACTTGAAATGGGACATTCTGCATAATGAGTAGGTCTACTTTCTACTTTTGGTACTATAAGTAAATTTTGATGCCAATACCTTTGTACTTTTTTTTAGTAACCGTCCATCCGTCCATTAGTATTTCTATATTGCAGTCAAATGACTGCAATATAGAACTTTTGAGTACTTTTTCCACCAATGATACACCTTCAAACAAACAGCCTCACGCTCCTCTGTGATCTTTGGCACCACACTCCCAGTGTTGGGAAATAATTAACGGTTAGACAGCAGACAGTGGTCTGTTTTCTGAACATGAGATGCCTTTATTTTGCCATCTTGTGAAAGTGTGTTTTCCAATTTGTGTGACTTTATGTTCATTAACACAATGCCACACAATAGATTAAGTAGCATAGCTCGACTCAGAACCAAACAGAACATGTTTAAATAAATGCTGGGTATTTATAAAAATGCTAATTTTATGTTGACTTTATTTGTTGACATAAAATGTGATCTGTTATAGGCTCAGCCATGACCCACTATATACATTTTCTGCAAAGAAATTATGAGCCAGTAGAATCAATTAGAATAATTTTATATATTAGAGCTGCCTATTAAATAGGACAATAAAGTAATTTAGAATATCTGATTTTGTTCGCCTTTTCTTTTGTTATTCTGCGTATGACTCTAGGGAAGCAAGATGTGACTTGCTTAAGTAAAAATCTGAGTAGGAGGAAAATATTGAACCAAAGCAATGTGTAAAAATATGAAAAAGTGAATGGAGGTAAGATAAACGATGACCAAAATGAAAACAAAGAACATCCAAAATGAAATCATATCTTTTTTTTTATTTTCAGACACTTCGTAAAGGATGAGTGCAAATAAAGAGCTTGTGTTCAAAATCTACTCATCACTAAGCTATGGACCATAAGGCATCATTAAATACAAGCTTTTCTGGAGCTAGACTCTACAATACAAGAACTGAATATGAAAAAGAAACACAGCATCAATGCAGTTAGAATAAGGAAAATGAGGGGAAATGAAAACATAAGGAAAAAATCACAACACATATTTATACATTCAAAAAGAAATGTCAAAATTCATATGGAATCTTGATAATACAGCAAGTGATGAAAAAACATGGTCTACAATCCATTATGTACACTTAGTTGGCACTAATATTAAATCTTTGATTGTTTTCCAGTCAGGTTGTGGTCAATTCCAGCACAGGTAACGTCTATTTTTTTTTCTTTTTTTCATCTTTTTACTCTTGGATATTATATACACTCTATAAATATAATATAACAATCATTCTCTTAACAAAGCTGAAAAATGTTGCAATGCTTGAAGAAGATATTTGTTGGTAGTATGGAAACCATACTGCTTGATGGACACAGTTCATCAGATTGCAAATGCTCACGTACTGTAGTATGTTCTTATAGATATCTATATGACGTTGAAGGATTTTTTTTTTTTTTTCATAACAAGGAACGATCCTTCGCAGCCCACCTCATGCAATTGAAATTTGTAAACAGTACAAATATAAATGATCCACTTCCAAAATAGACAGATGTACTCCAAAAACAGCAGCAAATTGTTTGTATGCATTTTCCAACACTGGCAGATGTGTATATACTGTATATATACGTAATGGCTATTTTACATACTTGTAAGTTCTATTGTCCATTAGCCGTGGCTATAAAAATTCCAAAAGCAGTATACAAGTCTTACTGTACAATGATGCCACACCCCCCAAACCAGGATGATATGATTTCATGTTGCTATATTTTCTAAATATATATTTCAAATATATCCTTATGAAATATAAAAAAGTGGCCCAGGATGGTCTTCAGCATTCTGATATGTTTTCTCTAACATGTTAAAGGGAAGGTTTAGCCCAATTGAACTTGATAATTTAATGTGCAGTAGAGTCATGATCCAAAGGGTTAACAAATCACACTTTGAGTTTGTGGATACATACACAATCCTTTAATGTGGGGGAAAAAAAGAAGTGAATCTTAAAGGAGTTGTTCACCCGCAAAATGACTTTTTTTTTCCTATTGATTACTCATGCCATGGAGACTTGAGTTCAATAATATTTTTAGTTTTTTTTTGTCGCATTCCTATAGAAAGAACAAAAAAAGTACCCCAACGGTTTCCCCATCCACTGCCATTCATTTGGGTCCCCATCCAGGGCCATGCATTCGGGTCCCCATCCGGAATCAATGGGGGTAAATTTACTATAATCTAATTTTTGTC
Organism: Nannobrachium achirus; assembly: GCF_963921795.1. Classification (NCBI taxonomy): domain Eukaryota; kingdom Metazoa; phylum Chordata; class Actinopteri; order Myctophiformes; family Myctophidae; genus Nannobrachium; species Nannobrachium achirus. The sequence goes on along the minus strand of NC_137832.1, from coordinate 49,453,560 downwards.
TCGAAAAAAAAATATTATTGAACTCAAGTCTCCATGGCATGAGTAATCAATAGGGAAAAAAAGTCATTTTGGGGGTGAACTGCTCCTTTAAGCATGTCCTACTTTGGCTTTTAACCGCCTAATCCCTGCAGGACTTGGTTCACTGGGGTCCCCCAGAGCTCAATGCACGGTCTGCTGCTTTTCCCGCCCTCAACACTAAAACTGTTCGCTGAAAAGATGCCTTGTGAGTTTGTAGATCTGCTATTTTCACTGACTGTTCGACCCAGCTAGTAGGCCTGTCACGATTCACTCAACTCACGATACGATTTGAATCACGATTCAAGGTTCACGATTCGCGATGTCACGATTTTTTCAACACAATTTTTTTTTCCAGAAAAATTACCCCTGAAAAATCCACAATTCTTACAATTCCAGTATTTTCTTTTCTTTTAACAATACTGTTCTCTTATGCTCTTTTCAATACAGTAGAACTATCAAATGACAAAAAAACAACAATTAAATTTCAGTTCACTTGTCTTCTCTTACAAGGAATCCTGTATGTTTTAGATGTTCTCTTATCCTCTATACAGTAGCAAATAGCAAATGACAGAATAGTGTAAACTTATCAATTCTTAAATGTCAAATCCTGTTCTTTTTTTAAACAACACTCTTACCCTCTTTTCTGTATCAAAGAATACATTTTTTCTGTGGTACATAGCAAGCCAACTGTACTGTAAGCCAGGCACAAACTAAGGCATAACAACAACTCTTACCCTCTTTTCAAAATCAATACTTCATCAAAGTCAAGACCTAGTGTCTCATTGTGGATAGACTGTTCAAAGTCCCTGTCTTTCTACTAACACACCATTCCACCAGCTTATATTGACTTGTGTCAATTCTTGTTTTCACTAGAAACGTTGTTTACACATTGTAACCAGTGGCAGAGTGGCAGAGACATGCATCTGTATGTAGCATTGTTGTTGTTAGCCCTTAGCACTGATTAGTGCTATGCTCTGTAGCAGCAAAGTAATGACACAGGCTCACACAGCACTCAACTAACTGCTCTCTTTGTCAATCAAAATCGCGGAGCTCTGCTCTGCAGCCGCAACAAGGCAGGCTGGCAGCTGTGAGTGAGTGAGCCTTCCTACTGTAGCTGCCACTGCGTGACGTTAGACGTTGAACATGCAGAGACGTTGAAGAAGGAATGAAGTTTAACCCGAGTGCGCCCTCTGTTGGTCGAATCGCGATTCATTTTTTAAAATATCGATTTTTACCGTCCCCCAATTAAATCGATTTAAATCGTTTTTTTCGTGAATCGTGACAGGCCTACCAGCTAGTGGTTAAAAGGTCTTAGAAATAAGTACTCCGATATGTCCCAATCTAGAATGAGGGAACATCCAGGCGTAAAGGCAGTTGAAACCTGAACAACTTGGGCCTCAAATGGTTAAATGATGCCATGTCTCTCCTATCTACAATACACATAGTACTGTAGCTCAATACATCTGTGTAAGAAATAACTCATTTTCACTGACTGATCATTATGCTTGATCAGTCTATTAAACATAATTATAGACGGTAAAGATTAAAAGGGAAAAGTTAAGAAACACATCGACTTGAAAGAAAAACAAGACGTTTCAACAACCAAACCTCTGCTGTCAAGAAAGAAAAATACTTTGAATATTATGATGTCATAAACTCAAAGTGTGGCTTGTCTTTCCAGGGATATTATATATTTTCTTTGAGGGTGATTACATACATATGAGATCCCTTTATTCATGTAAGAGCTCGTTTATACTTTCTTGCACAATGTGGTCGTACAACAAAGTATAAATTAAGCTTAACAGTCACATTACTAACGAGCAGGAACTTTTTTTAACCAGTTAACCATATGAGATCAAAATCCATTTTGCTGTGGACCCAATCGAGGTTCACTAAAATCTGTCTATCATTGTATGTCAAAAACCCATCAGAAACAGACCCCATGACTGACATTTTCAAAATAGCCACAAGAAACTATCGAAAACATCGTAAATTATGTCATTTCCATCAGCCAACCGCATTTCACCACTATCAAACAGACAGCGTCAAATCGCATATCGGTCTCTATTTTGATCAATATTCTGTAACTATTGTACTGTAACTGTACTAGATTTGTTTATCTGGGGGAAAGGGGGAGCAAGCTCTGGGAAGATGTAGACGAGTTACATTTCAAGTGTCAGCGGTGTGTTTTTCACAGAGGAGTGTTTGCGCGAGGGAGTTTTATCCCGCCGGCGGGGCAACCGGCCCAACAGCGAAGCGGCATGTGCTAGTACCAAACGCTGCTGTTTAAACATCTCACTTTATGTTCACAGGCAATGTATTCAAAGCACAGGCCAAACAGGAGAACAGTCTCCCACTGTACCAAAAGTACTGTGCACCCCTATACAAGACAGGATGGTGGCTTCTTCACATTCACATGGTACCGTACGTATATAACACGAGGACAATCTCTTTAACTTTAACTCTCAGTTGAATAAAGCTTTTTGAGACACACACGTACGGTACGGACAAACGTGGGGAGTTCAAGTGACAGAATGGAGCACACATTTGACAGATGGCTGATGATGGCACGTCAATGTTGTGGATACATACAATACATTGTAGGATGTACAGTACAACGATTACATTCAGTCTGAAAAATGACGTGACATGAAAAACATTTACACCTTTTGTGGACTCAAATTCACTTTGATTTTCTTTCTGTCCAAAATGATGCAATGATCAGAAGTCTCATTAAAAACAAGATACCTCAAGGAAAAGAAATGCCATTGAACAAAAATAATTTAAACAAAACAGATCAGTTGTAAAAGACAACATGGACAAAAGATATCCTCGATGATTCAAATCAAAAGCAATGAAAACATGAGTCCCAGACGCTTTGAGAAGTTGGGTTGTCAATTCATCCTTACACACAACACTCCATGACAGCCTACAACATCATGGGCAGTTTTCATCTCTGGGCTGGCTTTTGGATTCAGTGCACTCTTAATTAAGGAGGTGGTATTTGTTTTAGTTTAGTTTTTATAGTTGTCGTTTTTGTGTTCCTAAATCATTTGACATACTCAGCTGACTTCCAGAAGTGCCCTGGGTGGGAAAGACGACGGTTCCTTTTAGGCAACTTTTCCAGTAACTCTACCAGTTTGGAGAAACTGGGCCTTTCTTCCTGCTTGAAAGCCCAGCAGAGAAGAAGAATGTCCTGAGGAACAAAAGGAGTACATTTTAGACTAGTGTGAAAGCATTCTAAACAGGGTTGCACAAACCTTTTCAGTACGTATTGTACAGTATGAAGTTTTGTTTTGTTTCTCTGCCTTTGGTATTAGCCATTTTTTCACCCAGTGCCAATTGCCTAAGCTGTAATCACGTTTTTTTATTTTATTTATTACCTATCATTTTGTCTAAACTGTAATCATGGGCTCTGCTCTCCCTCTGCCACGCCTAGGGAGGGAGGGCCCCGAACTGAGCTCATGCTTTCGACGGAGGGAACACGTTAATCCAACCAGTTCCTTTCCCCTCAGGGGGAGCATTATAGAGACCAGGATTACTGCATGTTTTTGTGAGGGTATCTCCCCTAGGAGACACAGGGAGAACATGCAAACTCCACACAGAAAGGCCCTTTTGCCAACCCTAGGGTGTGGGTGCTGATGACGCGGAGGAGGGAACACGCCCCCAGCACCCACAGCGTCCCCCGGCGGGAATCTAACCCATACCAGGACCTTCTAGCTGTGACCTTCTACCGATTGCGCCACTGTGCCCCCCATGTGTTATTTTGAGAGTGAATTGCCGTTTGAAAATGTCTGTTTTCAGAGAAAAATTTGAGAACCACTCCTGTACATGATTCGATGACCCAATAGATTCAATAATTCCCCACTGTTTATGCGTGACTGAATCCCTCTGCTATGTAGAACAACATGTGTCAAAAACAAAACACTGATGAAGGCCTGCGTGCCAAAAAGCATCTGCTTGTTTTTGTCTGTTTGATGGATGATTGAAGACTTTTATATGGCACTTTTATGACTGAGGTGTGCAAAGGCAGATGTGACATATAAGGATTGGAATTGGCCAGGCGCGAGGACCAATGAATTGAATGCTGCCCTCAGGTCACATTCCAATCCTTATAAGTCACATCTGCTGTGAAAAGACACAAAGTTCCTTACTGAGATCTCCTTGCCCATGCCGATCTGTGTGAGGTTGGGCTTCACCCCGCTGCCCACCTGCCACATGATCCCCTCTGCAGGCTGACTCTTGTAAGGCCACTCGCGTGCATGCAACTCATACCAGATGGTGCTGTGGAGACAGGAGAGGAGCATGGCATTGCTGTGAACGTTTAATTGCTTGTTGATAGTGTTATATTATAGAGGGTATGCATGTCCACTGAGACCCGCCCCCCTAATCGCGACTGAGTGGCAAAACATTGCGCAGCATGGAGCAGTGGAGTTTGGAAGTGCTCGTTGCAAATCACTCAACGGCCCTGCATACCACCTGTTTCTAAATTGCACATAATGCAGGAGGCAGCAGGATGTTGTTTTGTTGAAAACGAGTGCTTCCAAACTGACACTTGGAAAAATAATCACGTGGATTTTTATGAAATAAAAACGTTGCAGATAGAAAGAGGATAATTCAAGCCTTCAGTACAGCTGCAATGTTGCTGAGTTTAACTTTGTTTAATACAATCAGATAGGACTTTTCTGTTTGGATGTATGGGCTGTCAATGGCAGAGATTAGTTTTTTGCCACTCAGTAGGCGTGTTCCCACATAACTTCCAGCAACAGTGATGTCACGTGCATACCCTCGATAGAATAGAATAGTCCCCAATCCTTTGAGGTGTTTTTTGTCACATTATTGCGACCGTAGGTTCCTCCATGACAGGTTCTGGACATGCATGAGGAGTCTTGTGTATGTTCCGTAAAGACGATCCCAAAAATCCTTATTCATTGTCCATGTTTCAGCACCATACAGCAGGATACTTTCCACACAGGCTTTGAACAGGTTGATCTTTTTAGCTCTTGAGACGTCTGACTGCCATATGAGATGTAGCTTATTGTCAGGAAGTCCTTTTTGCTACTGACAACGTATGATCCAAGGTATTTGAATTCCTTTGTTTCTTTGATGTCACTGCCGTCAATGGAGCGGATGGTTGAATGATCAGAGTCTTCATTCAGAAGTATAGGCATTCAGTCTTTTTGGATTCAGCAAAAGGCCAACTTTGGCTGCTGACACTTCTAGAGATGTTAATAGCTTCTGAGTGTACCTCCACGTCTCATTCGAGCCACGGCGACCTCAACTGCGAAACACCATAATTTGTGAAACATGTAATGATCTCGCAGAGCTATTACGAATTTACTGCATGTTACAGGGAGTGAGGAGCAGCGATCCGGAGGAAACCGTATATATAATGCTTAATTTATGCACGTGTTGCACACTGAAAACAGATATACAAGCCCATAACACTTGTGGATACAATGTATTGTGAGCTTGTAGATCTGCAATTGTTCGGTACCACCATACACTGAAGTATACATGGATCTCAATGGTAGGTGTGGCAGGAAATAACTATTAGATAGATAGATAGATAGATTTTTATTAAAGTGTCATGCACCACACGGTGCCCAGCCCGCACGGGCTTACAAGACACTCACAAATATAGTATACATACAGTACACCAAGATACATACAGTACACCAAGATACACCACATAAAAATGCAAAAGAAAAAAGTATTGAGTGTCCATGTTTACGGGTACAATGTTCTCCACCTCAACTGCCATGCCTTCCCTATTAGTGGGCCGCTAGCTTAGCCCCCAGCACTCCAGCTGTGCTAGCACTAATGTCTAAACAGAAAACGGACGGGAGCAGGGAAGCTATTACAGGGAAAGGACCTGACGTCACTTCTGCTTCATGTCAGAGGAGCCATGCGCTATCGTTGGACGAGCGGTGACTAGGGAAGGTTAGACGATCGCCGATTTTCGGATAAAAATCATTTATTTCGTTTTAATGACATAGTACGGTAAAAGATGGCGCGGCTGAGACATCCTTGCTCAGATGTCCGGTATATTACGGTTTTAATATTAAGTGGCTCCCCGTGGCTTGGAAAGGGTTAATAATGAATTCCGTCCCATGCAAATTCCGTCCTGCGCAACATCACCCTTAGGCGTCTTACTAGTAGTCTGCCAATATAACGTGGTGGTTAACCACTAACACTGATGAAGGCCTGCCTGCCGAAACGCGTCTGTTTGTGTTTTGTTTGACAGGTGATTTCTTACACACGCCTCTATTTAATCTAACATCCAAACCATGTCATGTTATTTATATTGGCTTGGCATGGTTTGTCCATCCATCTATCCATCTATCTATCCACAATTCAATTAAAATAGTTGTGGTGTTACACCTTCAATCGCGAGCTCGGTCACGCCAAGTAGAGCATACTTTGACACGGCATGTTCTGTCCTCGCTAAAAAAAAATAAAAAAAACTGTCCAATTATAGGTTCAAACATAATCAGGACAGAGACATTTAAACCTAAAAAAACCCGAGACAGAGCAGGGGAGGCGTCAGGGTCAAAGTCACTCACCCGAACGCAAAGACATCTGACTGTTTGGAGAAAGGGAGTTTGTCCTCCTCCGTCTCAGGGCAGAGCTGCTGAATGATTTCTGGTGCCAGGTGACACAGCCACCCGCTGGGGATTCTCAGTTTGTCTTCCCTCCTGCTGCAGAGTGAACAGAACAACGGTGAAACACAGTGCAGCCATTTCTAATTAGATTTTAATGGCTAGAATCAGAATCAGCTTTATTGTCAAATCACAGGTTTACAGAAGTAAAAAAAAAAAAAGTGGGTGAAATTAGTGTTCGTGCTAGTTCTATCGTATTGTTATTTCCATAGAAATAAATTAATGGAAAAAGAAGGGGGTGGGGGATATCAATTAAAGAAAACAAACAAATTATCTACATATTTACACATAATACTTACATAAGATAAGAACAATTATAATAAAAAGAATAGTTTACATGAGTTGCCTAAAATATAAAGATGTATTTCAAGCATAATTCTCAGCGCCGTCTGAGTTGCATACCGATAGGGTGGGATTCATGGGAATCAGTTGTTTTCAATTGATTTGACATTTATTTTTTGTTGGCGTTCTTATTTATCAACATTCCTATGTATCTATCCGTGGTCTGCAGAAAAGTACAATGGCTGTGTTTTTCTCTGGTGACCAGCCTTCAGCAGTACAAAGAGAAGGAGCATATTTTAGGTCAAGGTTTTGCAAGGCTTAGCGTTAGATGGAAATTCAAGGATCAAGTTTCACGGTTCCTTTATTGTTGTTCCATGTTGTGTATGGATACATATTTTTTTATGGTTCTGCAGACATTCTAGCAGCAATTATAACAGTTATACAGTCACATAATATACAGCAGGGAGAATAGCAAATATATATAATATAAGAAAAAGAAACAAAACAAAACAGGCATTATCAACAGTTCAATCCAGGTGCCACGTCTGTGTCTCATTAGTATTTGCTATACAGCAACATCCTTATTTAATCTTTTTAATAAGAATTTGAAGGTTTTCCGAAACCTTAGGTTAGGTTTTAGAAGGCGTTTTTAGAATCGCCTCTGGTCAAATTGGGTTGGTGCTTGACGCTGTCGTTTTCAAGGTTCATCAGGCTGCTGCTGCCCCTGACCTCAGGCAGTTGTGTTAAATGGATGGCATTTTTATAGCGCTTTTCTAAGCAAGTTGTGAATTCAAAGCACTTTACAAATGGTCCATTCATTCATACATTGGGAAGTGAAGCAGCGAACAGTAGACACCAGCATCCTCACTTCCCACATTCACACACCAATGGTGGCAAGCTAACACTGAACGACTCCTTAGAGGCTGGGGTTTGGGGTTGGGGTGTGGGGTTCAGTGTCTTGCCCAAGGACGCTTTAACATGTGGACAGGAGGAGCCGGGATTCGAACGGCCGACCCACGGATCATTGGGCGGACTGCTCGACCTCCAGAGCCACAGCCCCCTGTTTAGTTAAATAAATAAAACATGCTTTTGGACATCCCCATCATCATCCTCAGATTAACATGGTAAGATGGGAACTCCCCTTTAATGATCCAAATGGACCCCATTGTGTACCCTTGTAAAAATGCAAAACAACTGTTGTAGTTGTTACAATTGAGTCTGCTAGTGTTGTTGCTGTAGCGTCTGAGCTGCCTGTCTTCAACTGTGTCTGCTCTCTCTGAGAGTAAAAGACAACATCATTCCGTGTCTCAGCTTCCCACAGCGTAATGAGACTCCCTGGGAACACACACACAGAACTAGACATCACACTGATCAGGAAATAGGGTGAGGGCTGAACCCAAGCATGTTCCCCACGTCCAAACTGTCACAGAGCGCCGATATTGAGATAATGAGAGTGCTGTAAAAACAAGCTTGGTCCACACCATCAGCACACTTCCTCCGATAACACGTTTCACTGTAATCGTTGAATGCCAACTAAGACTGCTGCCAACTTCCTATTTGACTACCCCTTAAGCTGCAGGCTTAAGGGGTAGGAAAACATTACTGCAGCTCCATTTGAGATGTCTGAGTCTATAAAGAAAAAATAAATGCATCAAATGTCATTTGTCCCACACGCCTGGAATTTCATTTTAGGGTACATTTTAAGTCCACGAAAATAATGAATTTAACTTAAAGGTTAAGGATAATTCATAATGTATTATAATGTATTTAATGTATTACAAGTACAGTGTAACTATCAGGAACATATAACCTGTTTAGTTCACAGAATAATGTAAATACCAATATTTGAGGTCATATTGGTCTCAATATTTCTCAAATTCAGCGCTGCACTTGAGATAAAGGTGTCATTGTATGTTCTTTTGCAAGTTATTTTCATTGAAGATTAATTGTGATTGGACTTGCAATAATGACTTTCGTTTATTTTACATGATTTAAAGCTATACTGTGTAAGTTGCTCAACTAGTGGTCAGAGCTGTATAGCAAACCGCGGTCGCGTCCGCGTCTTTCGGACGTTTTTTCGCCGCGGACCGGGCCTCTCACCACCGCGTCCGCCTGCAGCTTGCCGAGATCTATCTTTAGAGGGGTCCCTGGTTCCTGTGCGTTCAGGCATTCCGGAGAAACTGACTCCTTCACCCGAGTATGTTGTTGTTATGTTGAGGCAAGCTACTTCCTGAGAAGTCAGCAAGATGCGCCTGTGATTGGCCGGTAGTGTACCATGTGTTTATGATCGGCGATATGATTGGCCAACGTATACACATGATGCAGATGACGTCATTTTGCCGCGAAATTCTCCCCCCCCTCACGGCTCATAGAAAACATATAAAGAGAAGGCTTTAGAAGCTGAAATTAACGGAATGGGGGTTCTAAAACTTTAGCGATTTAACAGTTAGGACAATTTTAAGATTTGTTTTATAAAAAAAGTTACATGGTATAACTTAAATATATATTCTTTAAATTATTAATATAAGATTAACTTTATTTATCATTCATTTGGTTAGACCAATACATATTAATGTTTGTTTTTATTCATTTTTCATAGTCTATTTCTCTCTCTCTCTCTCTCATGCACGCAAGCACGCACGCACGCACGCACGCATGCACGCACACACGCACGCACACACACACACACACACACAAGCCTCGCGTTGCCAGACTCGAATCCGCCAGTGAGAGACACTGAACGCCCAACTGCTTCCGATGAGCAGGTCAATTGGCAACAATGCCTTACCCTGCACTTGTATGTTGTCATTGCATGTTACCAAGTCGTGTAGCTGTCTCATGAGCATGTTCATACATTTTAATACGTTTAGGGTCTGCCTGACATTTCTTCCAGTTATGGGGGAAATATTCGTTTCCACTGTCGTAAAATGCTTGCTCAGGGTAGGACAGTTGTTCTATATGTAAAGTGTCTTTAGACGACTTGATGTGATTTGGCACCATACCAAAATTGAACTGCAAAAATGTATCTGAAAAGCTGTAGCTTGTGGGTGTTGCTGACCGTCCATTACCATTCAAACCAGGAGGAACCATTCAAAAAGTCATTTACTTTTTCTCCATTCATTTACATGCAGTAATTAACCAGAATACGGTTGCGAGGCCTGAAGATGTTAAAGCTGCATGAGAGAAGGTTTGAAGGAATTACCTGCCAGCCTGCAGCACCCCGGATATGGTGAAGAGTCCAAAGTCAGTGATGACTACTTTGCCGTTGTCGTAAAACACATTCTTGGACTTCATGTCTTTGTGTAAGATGCCCTTAGCATGGAGGTAGCCCATTCCCTGAAGAAAGAAATGACAAGACATTTTCCATGATAAGCCATTTGTGGGTCGCAGACACATTTTTATGGTTCCCTTAATTTTTGGTTTCATACATTTTGTTTTTAATTATTATTTCAAAATGTTCTGAAAAATGCAATAATTTATGATAATGATTACAAGTTATTTCACGGATAAATAAAATAAAAACCTACTAAATGTCATAAATTAAAAAACAAAATGTCTAAGAAGTAGTGAAAACAGCGATCTACAAGCTCTCAACGGGACGTGAAGCGATGCGCTGAGAGCTTGTTGATCTGCTATTTTCTCTTGTTTGGGTCCTGGGTGAATGTCTAATTTCTCTTTTGGGTCATGGGCGAAGAAGTTTAGGAACCACTGACCTTGACCATCTCTTGTGCTATCTGTCGAGTCTTGTTCACGTCCAGAATCACCTTGGCATCCCGGACAACAGAATACAGCGTTCTGCCTTTACACAAGCTGAGAAAAAGATGCAGATGACATATTCTGTTATTATTATACCGTTCAATAGGCATTTTTAACATGATGCGTTTTGAGCTTTTTTTTTATATATATATATATATATATTTTTTTTTTTTTGGGGGGGGGGGGGGCTTTTTTGACAGACAGTTAGACAGACAGGAGAATATATATATATATATATGTATATGTGCCTAGACCAGTAGGCCATCGGGGGCACAGGAATTGAGATAGCAGGAATGAAGAAATAAACGGTGAGTTAATATGAACAGAACTGACTGCCTGGAGTTAGCATAACATAGCCAATATGAAGCCCCAAAGACACCCGAAATAATATTGTGAAAGGAAAAATATGATTTAAAAAAGGAAACCCATTTTATACCCAAAAATACCCATTTTAGCTGACTTTATAACCGATACCAGATTTTTATGTCACCCAAATATGTGCTCCCCCTAATGGGGACAGAGTTAGGTGCCAGTGACTGATAACATCCAGAGATGTGTCTCTGCCAAAGCTGATATTCCTCTAGTTCAGTGGTTTTCAACCAGTGGTGCGGGGACCACCAGTGGTCCTTGAGGGGGTTCCAGGTGGTCCCCAGCTAAATGATGGGGAGGTGGTATCCAAATGGACCCTTATACGGTAGATCTTTAACTCTCGAGAGTGTACAATGAATGGACCCTTGCAGGTCCATATGGTTTCATTTTACGCTCTCAAGAGTTGTAAAAAGTTTATTTTGGTTTTCCTGTTATCTCTCCTATGGCATCACATCAATACAGCATGGAATTGTGGAGAAAATCTTATCCAACGATAACAAAATATTCTTATCAGATCGCCTTTTGGGTCTGAGAGGCAAAATCTCATCAAACGGTGGTCCGTGGCTCAAATGCCAAATAAATAATGGACCTTGATATGAAAAGGGCTGAAAACCACAGCTCTAATTCTTTGAATTCATAATGACTCAAAAGATACTGTAGGTAGTACATTATGACCAGAATGACCTTCTGAGATCCTAGATCCCTATCCCTCACGCCCATGTGCTAAAGCAGGATTTCACAACCCTCTCCATGCCAATTAGACTACCCGCTGGCTGCAGCCCCCTTGCTGTAAAATGGCTTAAAAACAAAACGAAACAAACAAAAAACAGGTGTTCCGCAAGCTGACAATACGATGAATATTTGGAAAGATTTTTACATGCCCAAAATAGGGAAGCCATGTTGACATAACATTCCCTCCAGTCATTCATATCTTTCAGTCACCAGATGCAAGATCATTTTGGCAACAGAATGTCTGATTTGGTACGGAAACCATGTTTGCTTATCATTTCCACCTTATCATCATGACACCTTAGGTGTCATATTTCTGGGGAATTTAACCAGAACAGGCAGTTCTGAAACCAACCCCCTGCATCCATCATGCTGGTGACCGTCAAAGGACCCCAAAGCCAAATACTATATACTGTATGTTTATGCATATTCCATTACTCCACAAAATGTATTTGAAAACCTTAGTTACTAATTCATTTGTAGATTTGGATTATTATTACAAAACATACATTAAACCCTTCAACTCTTTGAAAATAGCCGATCTTCAAGCTCACAATGCATTGCGATGCGACGCATTGTGAGCTTGTTGTAGATCTGCTATTTTCAATAGATTTCAAGAAAGAAAAAGTTCCTTCTACTTTTGGTACTTTAAGTACATTTTGATACCAATACTTTTGTACTTTTAATTCAAATTCATTTTGAATTTAGGACTTGTACTTGTAACAGAGTATTTCTACATTGCTGTATTGATAATCTTACTTAAGTAACACATGTGAGTACTTTTTCCACCACTGATGCATATTCATTCAAAGTGGCAAAGGTGACAGCAGCTATATTTTTAGCGTAGCGCCCTCCTGAGAGTCCCTGCGACGTAGAAGTGCACCTTATGGCACCTGCGGACTGCGGTGATACATGGGCTGACACCTTCAGCTAAAGCGCAGACTCCTATGACATCAATTACTGCTGCAGCTCTTACGCCACCACTTCCTCTGGGGCGTCACAATGGGGGAAAAGTGGGACTGAGTTACTAGGGCCCTAGGTGGAGGGGCCTGGAATTATTTTGTACTTTAGTTATTGAAAAATAGCAGGTGTTCTGAAAGCTCACAATGCGATGAATAATTCGGAATATGAATATGCCCAAAATAGGGAAGCCATGTTGAAAGTGTTTAGACTGGCACAATAACGAGTGCCGCACTGCGAGCTTGTAGATCTGCTATTTTTTGAAACATTGTGAAAATGTGTGCAAATCTTTGAGTTACATTTGTAACTCAAATTTTGCTTCTGGGGGGTCCCCGGAGCTAAATATGTTGACATGGGGGTCCGTGGCCAAATACATATCATTTTGGGGGTCCTTCAAATGAAAAAGTTTGAGCACCACTGACATAGAAACATAGGTTTAAAAAAAAAAAAAAAAACATTTTCACAATTAAAAAAAAATAGCAGATCTGCACAGCACTCGGTGCCGTGCTGTGAGCTTGTATATCTGCTATTTTTTAATAGCAGGGCCCAGAATTTGGTGCGACACCCCTGCCTCTAAAACAAGATGTGCACGAGTCAAGACCAAGGAGACAGCTTTCTGGTGGCACGCCACTAATGAAGAAGCAAGGTAATGAGGTCACCACAACATTCTGAAAGCAATCTCCCACGTATAGCTTGGAAGTGAGATAATCTGTATTGTGGATAAAAAATAAATAAACCAAGAATAAAGAAATGCAGTAACAATGATTCTCCACCATGGGAGCTTGACTGAGTCTGCTCTCACACACACACACACACACACACACACACACACACACACACACACACACACACACACACACACACACACACACACACACACACACACACACACACACACACACACACACACACACACACACACACACACACACACACAGTGAACAAGAACAGAAAAAGATGAAAGAACATTATTTAAGTTCACCTGAAATACAGCACAGCACACAATTTAGATTAGTATTAGTCATAGTCTTTTGAATAAAATTGCATTCGGTTTTAGCCATATTTTAGTCATCTGAAATGTTTTAGTTTTAGTCTAGTTTTAGTCGACTAGCCTAAATGTCATAAGATTTTAGTTGACTAAATCTACAGTTGATTTTGTCAACAAAAATGTATTTTGGCAGGGCTTGATGGCGTCGTAATGGCTGATTGTACACTTGGTTGCGCCCTGATATTAGTCAATCTACAAGCTTGTGCATCTGCTATTTTCAGAGCGCAACATCCAAGTGCAACCAAGCATAAAACGACTTGTCTTTTAGTTCTACTGGATCTCTTCTCCACTAGTCCCTCCCAAACATTTTAGTCTAACTTTTATTGACCAAATTGTCAATATTTAGTCTCAGTTTTAGTCATCATAGCTTAGTTATTATTTAGTTTTCATCTGTGATAGACAATCTACAAGCTGACCCTAGGTCACACAAATGTACAGTAGCCTATAATTGGAGCAGCTGGTTGTTCGTGGACTCTAGTAAAAACAATTACTGCACTGACATTTTCTGTCGTTTTCAGCAATCAGTACGCAGGATTTCCAAGAAGCAGAGAGCTTTGCTAAAGTCACTGACAGCGGTAAAGAATTCCTGTTGTAGTGCTGATTTTATGTCAGGTCAGGATGGAGCATATAGAAAGGACTTTATTTATATCTGCCCACGGAGAGTTTTAGTTTGAAAAACATTCCTTAAATTAACAGTGAATCCAGAATCCAAAAATGAAGAAAAAACTCGATCAATGGAATTAATAATAATAGCTGATTCTTCCTTTTTGGATTCTAGATTCACCGTTTTGTTTTACAACCAAAAACGCTCTGTTAGCCAAAGACACCACTGGGTATGTAAACAATAGTAACTTCTTGGGTAAACTACTAGTCACAGTATGCCAACATAATTTCAAATTGCACGTCTTGTCTGCTTAATTTATGACAAGAGTGGCAAATAAACCTCATAATCACACAATTACAAGGTTTCTAGGGTAATAACTTTTTCCCCCTTATTCTTCCTTGTTCAAGTACAACGGGGAACCCCCACCAAAATAGCAAGAGCATCTTCTTTATTGTGTCTTTCTTGTCTTGGGTGTTATTTTGGTTGACATTCCCAGTTGTCCCCTAACAGGAAGGTGGTGGCAGGGTATTCAGCGGTGGATAAAAAAACAGCAGCAGCTGTGCCAATTAGTACAACTTGAGAGCAGAGTGGGGGGGGGGGGATATATTCTTGAAAGTTATTTGTGCATGCGTCTTCCCGTCTTGTGATTTTCTCAACAAGTATGCAGTCTTCACTACAGCACCCAGTCATTATACAAACTGGGTCATTAAAGACATACTTTGTAACTTTTTTCAATTAAACAAAAGTTTTTTTTTATATATACCAGCTCAGTGGCCTTGTGGTTAGAGTGTCTGCCCTGGTAATGGGAGGTCGGGGTTTGATCCCCAGACAGGTCATACCAAAAACTCTGAAAAATGGAGTAAAGCTGGTTGCACACTGCACTGCGTGTTTTCGTTGCGTTTTGGAAATCCGAAATCCAAAAGCTAGGGACAGAGAGAGGAAAGAGAGAGAGAGCAAGGGAATCAGTGCAACAGCTGCGAAAATCGGAAAAAATCAACCCTGGTCCGAAAATAAATACGAAACGGGCGGCAGTGTGCAAATGAGATTGACATAACGTGAGGTTGATTTTTTTATTCACGCGCTCCGAAATTCACTCCGTTGTACTTCAAGCTGCCTCACACTACAGAAACAGGAGATAGGCTCATGGATCGTCAAAGCTTATTTACTTACTTATTTTTTTATTTTTTTTTTTGTTATCAATTATTTTTATTTTCCAAAACATGAAATTAGAGACATACATATGAATAGAACAAGAAAAAGTAAAACATTGATCAAAAGAAAAATGCAATTAACAGACAAACAACACAAACAATAGCAAAACAAGAAAAGGAAAAGAAAACCCACCCACCCCCTTTCCCCGGACCAACACGGAATGTACAATAGTGCATGCCTGTGCTAGGCTGTTACCACTATATAGTGATTTCTTGAATCATAGCCTTAAGCTTATCTGCAATGTCCGACCACATATTAATGTTTTCTTCTTTTGCTCCGTGTAACCTTGCTATCGACTGCTCTAAATATACTATATCTAGAAAGGTCAAGGCCCACTGGCGGAACGTTAACGTATGAGGAGGTTTCCACCGCGTAGCTACCATCTTCTTCGCCGCCGTTAATCCAGCAAAGAAGATGCGCTTGCGTATATTGTTTAGTTGCAACTGTGAGACGTCATTTAATAAAAATAAAGAAGGAGAAGATATGATATTAATACTAAAAATAGTTGAAAGTTTGGAGGCAACCATATTCCAGAATGACGACACATTTGGGCATTCCCAAACCATGTGAAGGAAGGTACCAATACTATTTGAGGCGCAGAGAGTGCAGTTGGGATTATTCAAAATCCTCATAGCACATAGTCTGCGGGGAGTTAAATAAGTCCGATGAACAAAATTTAAATGAATTTGTTGATGGTCTGGATTTCTAGAAGATAGCCTAATGTTAGACCATACTGTGTCCCAACAAAAGTCAGGGTCCAAATTTGGTACATCATTCCTCCAAACAGTATCAACAGATAGGGGCCCATAACTACAGTCTAATAAAAAACCATAGAGGGTGGAAACCAAACCTCTTGTTCTGTTACCATCACAGATAAACTCATGGAAGGGGTGCAATCTAAGGGGAGCTTGCCATGGGACCCCGTAGGTCCTCATGGACGTTCTCAGTTGGAAGTAGAAAAAAAGGGTATTTCCAGGCAGATTGAAGATGTCACACAAATCTCGAAAAGGTCGTAAACCATTTCTATCAAATAAGTCCCCTAATGTACGAATCCCCTTAGCCCTCCACCTTGGAAAGCGAATGGGGCGATCCTCGATTAAAAGTCTTTGATTATTGAACACTGGGGAAAATAAGTTCCATTTACAATCAATCTTACACATCTTTTCAGCTGCCCTCCATACTGCCACTAAATGAGAAATGATAGGTCCAAAGCGAACTTTGCATTGATGTGTAGTTATGTTTGAATAGATAAGATCTCTCAATTCAACAGGCTGCACTAAACTCTCCTCAAGCTCTCTCCAAGAAACCTTATTTGCTGGGTTAAACCAATTTAAAAGGGGGCGGAGCGTGAAGGCCCAATAATAAAATTTAAAGTTGGGCAATGAAAGGCCGCCATCATCTCTAGCACGTTGTAATAGAGAAAGTTTAAGACGAGGGCGTTTCCCTTTCCACACAAACTTAGATATCGAAGAGTGAAGCTTATTCCAGTATTGCGGCGGTGGTGGCAAAGGGAGCATAGAGCTTACAAAGTTAACCCTAGGAAGAACATTCATCTTTATGATTGAAACTCGAGCTTGGAGAGAGTTGGGCAAAGATGACCATCTATCTAAATCAAGACAAATCTTATTTAGAGTGTCACCATAGTTGTTCTTAACAATAGCCTGAAGAGAGGGGAAAATATCTATGCCAAGATATTTGAATTGGCTTACTACTGGGATTATGGGCGGCAGGATAGCAGATCTCATCTGATCATTTAGAGGTAGAAGGGCTGACTTCGTCCAATTAATTTTGTAGCCGGAAATGGAACTGAACTGATCAAAAATTTGAAGGACGTGAGTAATTGACTGTGGTGCATTCTCAATGAACAGTAGAATATCATCAGCATATAGGGAAATGCGATGCTGTGTGTTGTTAATCGAAACAGGAGTAATATCTGCAGACTGACGCACTGTCTGAGCCAAGGGTTCGAGTGAAAGTGCGAAAAGGAGAGGACTAAGGGGACAACCCTGCCTTGAAGATCTGCCAATCGTGAATAGCGGCGAACAGATCTTACCGGTTAGGACCATCGCTGACGGATTAGAATAAAGTACTTTAACAAAATGTATGAATGAAGCACCAAATCCCATTTTATCTAGTACAGCCCACAGGTAAGACCATTCCAGACGATCAAATGCTTTCAACGCATCGAGCGACAACACTGCGGCGGGGGTCCTCAGCTCCTTAGCCCTATCGATGATATGCAATAGTCGTCTAGCATTATCAGAGGCTAGTCTAGTTCCTATGAAACCTGTCTGATCACAGTGTACTAAGGTGGTCATAAAACCCTGCAAGCGACGCGCAAGCACCTTAGCAAAAACTTTTAGATCAGAATTCAAAAGTGAAAGCGGTCTATAGCTTGCGCAATCTGTGGGATCCTTGTTCTTCTTCAACAATAATGATATAATAGCTACATTCACATCCCTGGAGAAAGAGCCACTTTCAATTGCATATCGAAACATGTCTAGCATCAGCTGACCTAGATCTTCCCAAAAGATGGCATAAAGTTCAGGGGGTATCCCATCCAAACCAGGCGACTTGCCCCTACGCATTGCGAGCACAGCTTCCTGTAATTCCGCCAGATGGAGCGGTCTATCTAAGGCTTCCGCATCCGCCTCGCTAAGGGTTGGTAACTGTATGTTGGATAAAAAATCATTGCATACTGCATCATCGTGAATGACCTCGGAGGTGTAGAGCTCATCATAAAAAGCACGAAACGTGGCATTGACCTCTTTGGGTTCTGTAACCATGGCTCCCGTTGTTGATTTGACACTAACAATATCAGCAAAATGCTCATTGGATCTAAGACGTAAAGCGAGTAAGTGACTGGGTCTTGCACTATTAAAATAGTAGTTTTGCCTTGTGCGTTTCATTTGAAATTCTGAGCGGCGCTTGAGAATGGAGTTAATTTCTTTCTTAACTAGCTCTCTCTGGGTTGCTGTACTAACATCAAAGTTATTTTGGAGAGAATTATCCAAAGTAGAAAACCGAGATTCCAATTCCACCAGTTTGGCTGACCTTAATTTTCTCTGAGTGGACGCATAGAGGGTTGTATTACTCCTGATAAAGCCTTTAATTGCATCCCAAAGAATTCTGGGATCCTCAACTGAGCCTGTATTGATATTTATAAATTCGCGCAAACCAGTTTGAAACTGAGCTACAAATGCCGCATCGCGCAGCAGTGTGGTGTTAAACCGCCATCTAGGAGCTCTATCTATAACCTGTTTCAGTGAAGCAACACACAGCACCGCCTTGTGATCCGAGAGTGACATTGGGAGCAACTCTACCTTGGCAATTTTATGAAACAAGCTAACAGGGGCAAAAACGTAATCGATCCTAGAGAATGAAGCATGCCTACCCGACAGAAAAGAAAAATCTCTAACCGTTGGGTTCATTAAACGCCAGATGTCGAGTAAGCCAGTTGAGTTTGCCCAAGCACGTAGTTCTGCAGACGCTAGTGCTTGTTCTCTGCTTTCTACCCCAGTGGATCTATCTAGGTTATGTTGCCATGTTGCATTGAAGTCAGCACCAACAATGATTTTGAAATCCGTCAGTTCCAATAAGGTTTTAGTTAGTAATTTGTAAAACTCTTTGTCTAAAACATTTGGAGCATACACAGAGACTAGTGCTAGCATTTTACCCTCCAAGCGGATTTTAGCAACAGCTATCCTCCCGTCACTGTCAGACCAATCACCCAAAAAATCCAACCTAAGGTTACGTCTAGCCAATATGGCTACTCCCTTGGTTTTGGAAGAAGCAGCTGAAAAGGCTAAAACACGATAATGTTTATTAGCCAATCGGTTGGAATGCTCTTTTAAAAGATGAGACTCCTGTATAAATGCAAAGTCAATTGATTTAGATCGCAAAACCCCCAAAATGCTGGTTCGCTTATGCGGTATATTCGCTCCCCTTACATTGAAACTTAGAAATTTATATTCTGTCATAATTGTGGTTCAAACCATACGCACAGCAAGCACAGTAGAACATTTTAGAATTTCCTAGTTGGTCCCTCACAACAAACCTTCCCCACAGAAAAACAAAACAACCCCAAAAGGAACAGAAAGGAAAAAGCAACATCAAACGAACATAAAAAAACACATAACATTGAAGCTTGAGGGGGAAAACCCCATTAGCATCAGAGTGCACAAAAACAGTTCCCCACCCCATCAACCTATTAGTCAACCTTCATTTCACTCTGTCAGAGAGTGCAAACAAGTAACTGCCCAAAAGTAACCATACATTGCCCTCTGGTGATTATGTAAATATATAACAGATCACCAAAGTAAAAACAATAACAACAAAAAAGTGCCTTCTTGTGGCTGAATAGCTCTCAAACATTCCATCCGCTCAAATTATGATCAATCTCCCCACTTCATATCACTTAAATAAATGAGAATGGTATGTTAACATTTCTAGTAAAGAAGGGGGAGAGAAAAAAGAAAAGAATAAAGGGAAAAAAAATGAGGGGACTATAACAACTGTAATAATAATAATCAGTCCAGCATTAGGCCCACCTAGAATGTGATAAAGCCCTATAAGCCACGTTAATGCAAATAACCAAACACTTGTGACAGATAAGTGGAAATAAGGCTGTCACCACGACAAGGCACTAATATAATATTAATAATAAAAATAAATAAAAAGGAAATCAGTGTATATGATATAAAAAATATATGCACTTATATATGTAGTTAGAAATAGAAATTAAAAGCACATCCGGGGGGCCATATGCAGCAAAGCACACACAGTGTTAATGCATACTGCGCCACATACAGCCCCCCCCATGCATCCATGTATACAAACCACAATTACTAATTAGAAGGGGGAAAAAAAAGAAAGAAAAGAAAAGTCTGTATACATAAGTATTTACATAAAACACAGTTATGTATGATCAGGAAACCATATACAACACAGCACACATAATGCATACTGCGCCATATACAGCTCCCTGTACATGCCCAAAAGGCCAGTGCAAACTTAGATAAATGTCAATCATATTAGTTAAGTCTGTTTCCGTCTTAAACAGTAAACTACCATACTTCAAACAGTGAACCTACCCAATCGCGACTACAAAATAAATATCCCAATACAGAGCTCCCCTCTCCCCCCATCAAGAAATTAACATTTTAGAAGACAACAACTACCCCCCCCCCCCCCCCCCCCCCCCAGACAGCGGATCCACAAGCACGTAGAGCCAACGCGCCACGAGATCGTACATCCGCCAGCTATTGAGATTAGAAAAAAAAGGAAAAAAAAGAAAGAGTCAATGAGCCAGGGAGAGAGAGAGAGAGAGGAGAAGCAGAGATAGGTAGAGAGACATAGAGAAAGGGCGGGAGAGCGAGTGGTCTCTGGAACCGCGGAGCCTTCACAATTTAGACCATATTATTTATATCTGTTTCACCTTAAACAGTAGGCTACATTACTCAATACAAAGGCCAAAGCCCAGTCTCGCCCTCCTACCCGAGAAAGTAGCGTTTTAGGAGGCATAAACGAACCATAAACTAACAACCAACATAGCCGCCATTACCTAACAGAAAGAGAGAGAGAGAGAGAGAGAGAGACACACACACACACACACACAGCGAGAGAGAGAGCCATAGAGAGAGAGAGAGAGAGAGAGAGAGAGAGAGAGAGAGAGAGAGAGAGAGAGAGAGAGAGGGAAAGCCGAGATAGATAGAGAGACATAGAGAAAAGACGAGAGAGAGAGCAGGCTCCGTCTGAACCGCGACACGGAACCCGTTAGACAAAGCTTAACAGAGAGAGATAAAACCCTCTAGACCTATATAGTAAGCAGCACAACGCTCAATAAGAGCAAAGAAAAGGAATACAATAATAACAAGAACAATGTCCATTATATTCAAACAAAAAAGACAGTGAATTATGCTTATAGCTTTAGCAGCCCTAAATCCTCTCTCCTTGCGGTAACCTAAATTAAAACGAGTAACACCCATCTGCTTACAGATCTTGTTAAAAAATAAAATATATCTTATTCTTCGATACAAATACAATAGGTATTATGAAACGAAACACTTGAAAACACAACGTCAAGTCAGATGATGAGTCCAAAACAATAAGTAGGCTTACATTAACAACTCACCCTTTGGGGAGGAGGAGGAGGAGAGAGTGAGGAAAGAAAGACGCTGCGTAAAAGTCATCTCCAAAGTCCCAGCCAGCTTACCAACAGTCCATTAAAGGCAAAAGGATATCACATCGGCAGAATGTGTTTGAAAGCACGCGATCACGAAAGCAAAAGTGTCCCTGGTAAAAGTTAGTTCTCTGTAACTGTCGTCTCATCATCCCGCGTAGCTAGAGTCTCGTCCGCAGCACCTGGAGTCTTGAACTTATCCTTGCAAAAGGCCAGAGCTTCCTTGGGTGAGTTGAAAGTAGAAGTCGCCTCATCCACGGTTATCCAGAATTTGCTCGGGTGCCTTATTCCGTATTTCACTCCTTCCGCGGTGATGGAACGTAGGAATTCCTTTACTGGCCCGAAAGCTGCCCTTCTCTTTGATGTTTCAGCAGACCAGTCGGGGAAAATATACACCTTTTTGCCATTGTATGTCAGTTGGCCTGCTTTCCTGGAGAGCTGGAGTATGCGTTCCTTTACCCGGAAAAAATGGATCCTTGCCAGGAAAGCCCTTGGCTTATCAGAACGTGGATTGCCGGTCCGATGAGCACGATCCACCTCCGGGGGGGAGTCGGGAAACTCGTCGGGGAATGTTTCCTGCAAAAAAGACTGGATAAAGGCCACTGGGTCAGCCTTTTCTAGCCCAGGAGAGATCCCAATCACTCTTATGTTGTTCCTACGACTCCGGTCTTCTGCTATGACGAGCTTCTCCTCCAGATTAGCACATCTTCTCTCCAATTCAGTGATACACATCTGCAAACTGTCCATGGAGGAACCAAAGTTCTCAATGGCCTCCCCATGTTCAGCCACGGTCGTGTTCAGCGTGGCGACTGCAGGACGCAGCTCCTTTCCGAAGTCATCAATCTTCTTCAGTAATTTCTTCTCCAAGCCAAGCATCATGGGTTGAATAAAACCATCCATAAACTCTTTCAGTGATTCCTTGAGGACCTCACGCAGCATGCTCTTTGTAACCGGAGCGTCAGCGTCGCCCTGCATTGCGCCGGCCATGTTGTCAGCGTTTGCGGTCGGAGACCTGGTACTCCTCGACCTCGTGTTAATCGTATTCGGCATGAAACACGAAACAACTGCAAAAACAGACGCTCACCAGTGTTTTGGGCGTTTAAAGTCTCAAAAGAACTATAAAGGCAGTAAAAAATGGGCTTAAAAAATGTGAAAACTATGCACCTCCACAGAGCTCAACAAACGCGTCCTACTCGGTCGCCATCTTGTCCTTACTTATTTTTTTATATAATCTTTTTTTACAATAACCATTCCACATGAATGTTTTTGTGACAACTTCTCTAAACATTATTAAACGCTAGTGTAACTTTATTATCAACCTTTCTCAGTCCCAGCAACACACTCTTGTGGGATCTAGCACCAGAACTTGTGCGAGATTTGCCGCCAAGACGCATGCGCCCACTTAAGAGACCATCAAACGGTCTCCTAAGTGGGCGCGAACGGCCTGTTTACTTGTAGGATTGTTTTTTTTTGTGTAGGATTTGTGTCCCATTTCGCCTCTAGTGGCTACAATTGGGTTGGTCTATCTTTCTAAATAAAACATCTTTGGCCACAGCTCGAGGCTGGTTATAAGATACCAAGGATATGTCAATGATGTCACTGTCATGCGACAGAATTGTTCAGACTGTAATGTGAAAGCTGAGCGGTGGGACAGGGGCAATTGCATTCGGGCATGGTTCAAAGCAATCGTACCAAATGTGAACCCAGCCTATACTGAACAGGAGCTACCAGGGACGTGCTGGCCATTGGGAAAAGCGGGACAACTCCCGAACGGCCGGTTCATTTCCGGCCGGTTCATCATACAAGGCCGTTGCACAAAAGTAGTGAAAACAGCAGATCTACAAGCACACAACGCCTCGCGGTGCGAGGCGTTGTGTGCTTGTAGATCGGCTGTTTTCACTAGTTTAAATCATTTTTAAAATGATAAATACAAAACAAACTGTTTTGGACATACAACCTGACAACGACGAAATATAACTCATGTACAGTAATTGGCCCACTGGCTTGTCACTTGTCATGATCAGAAATGGCAAATCTTTGAGTAGCAGCAGCGCTGTCTTTTTCCCGGGCTGAATCAGGGGCCCAGCACGTCCCTGGGAGCTACCCATGCTGGCACACAGTAACACCTAAATGAAACCCCCACAATGAATGTTATTACCTTCAGATGTGTTTTTATATACTGTACAGTATATAGGCTGTGAAAAGGCCCCACTTATGTTTGATAAGTGCTCTTACTAGAACATTGGCCATTACAATGGAGTGCGTAGAATGAATCCAATATAATGAGTCTTCTTTATTGATGTGTTCATACACTGTCGTCTCGATAGCCTAGGGACTCCCAGAGTGCACTGCAGCTATGATTGGTATGTTTTTAAATGGCTGTATAAAGATTCAAAGTGTTATAAAGATCACACACAAGATTATTCATGAAATAAACAATTTTAAAACCAGATTATTATTATAGTACCATTATCATCGAGGGTCATGTGTTATTATTATCTTACCAAGCAAGGCTATGTTTTGATTATAATCACTGTTGTTTGTGACCAGGTTAATAGCCCAACTGATTACTGATTGACTCACTGGGCACTTGCACGGTTATTGATTCACTGAACATTGCAACCCTGATTAGTCAATCATGTGCGGCACACGATTCTGAGGCAGCAGGGGTGCTTTCAATTGCTTGGCAGCTCACCTTGTTTGGTATAGTACACAGTAAGACTTGAAAGAGAAAGAATAAAATGCATCCAGTTTATTCTGCTTCTGAAAGTCCCAGACAGTACCCTTATGATCTTGTGGCTCGTTTTAACGACGCTCGCCCATTAGTTCGACGTCTCAGTCGATGTTAGATTCGTGTGAAGTTAGGTTCAGGCATCATTTTTGTGAGGTTAAGGTTAGGGTTAGGCTTTTAGGGTTAGGCTTGGTTATAATGCGTTCCGTTGGAACAGTGGGCCGTTGCACTAATGCCACTGCACTGAGTGCAAGCTCCTCTCAGTGATGCTCACAAAGCATTGTGACACGTTGAGTTTGTAGATCAGCTGTTATAGATCAGCTATTTTATCTTCTCAGCTATTTTCTCTATTTTCGCTATGAATACAGACGGTATGCCTTGATATTCTTACTTGACCATTGGTGTGCCTTGGGCACAACATAATGTTAAACCACTGCTCTTAGGAGCTGAAATTCAAGTCCACAGGAACTATTTTGGGCTTTGGGGGACACCGTAGAAAACTACTCACTCCCAGCTCAGTTCACTATATACTAAACTAGGGACTGGTTTGAGGTACAGTACAACTGTATCAGCAGCCTTACCTAGTGATGATAGCCAGGTGCGGCGGACTCATGCAAGCGCCCATGAACAGCACCACGTTCTCGTGGCGCGTGTTGCGGTAGGCCATCACCTCCCGCTTGAAGGCCTTCAGCTGGTCCTCGTTGTCGCGCTCGATGTCGATGAGGCGGATGGCGACCTCGCCGTGCCAGCGGCCATGGAAGACCTGGCCGAAACGTCCCTTGCCGATCATTTCCCCGATCTCCAGCTGCTCGAAGGGGATGTCCCACTCCTGCAGGAAGATGCTGGTCTGGCTGGCCTTGCGCGGGAAGTTGCGAGCCGACAGGAGCGCCAGGTTCATCTCCTCGAACTCGTCGCCCGAGTCCTCGTCGTTTCCCTCCTCGTTCTGTGCAGTAGGAAACAGTGTTGTTTTTGACAGCAAATTTTGATTTAGTTTTAGTCAAAGTCTTTTGACTAAAATGTAATTTAGTTGTAGTCACAAAGTATTTTCAATTTAGTCACCTGAAAAGTTTTAGTCTAGTTTTAGTCGACTAAATATCATAAGATTTTAGGCGACTAAATCTACAGATGATTTAGTCAAATGAAATGTATTTTGGCAGGCCTTGATGGCATCGTAATGACTGATTTTACACTTGGTTGTGTGCTGAAAATAGCCGATCTACAAGCTCACAACGTTGTGAGCTTGTAGATCTGCTATTTCCAGCACACAACACCTGAGAGCAACCAAACATAAAATGACTCTCCTCCACTAGTCCCTCCCTTACATTTTAGTCTAGTTTTTATTTTGTTAAAGGAGCAAAAAGTGTGTTTTGGAGAAAATTCAAGATGGCGGAAAATCTATCCTGGCGCAAATGGGCGTGGCCTATATGGCCCGTGACCCAAGGAATCCAGGGAAAAAAGAATTTTAATTTTCCAATCTACGGTTCAAGAGTTACGGGGCAAAACGTAAAGTGGGCCGTTATAGCGCCACCATGAGGCAGAGTGATGTAATTATTTTTCGATTCATTCTTAAAATCATTATGAATCTCCTCTCCGAGGTTTGAAACTGTAGCTCCTATGGTTTACGAGAGAAAAATACTTGAAAGTGATTTCTTGCATTGTCCCATTATAAGTCAATGGGGACAATTAAGCGTCGTTTTTTGCCGATTACGTCGGCATGGTAAGGCGGATCGGAACGAAAGGTAATAGAACACCATTCCCAGCCAAGCCGCACATTTTGATTGCGACCGTAAGGTCGCAGTTTAGTATCAAAACCTCCACCGGCCGTCGGTCGGTCGGTCGGTCGGTCACACGTCACACCTTTGCCCTGCTCATATCTCCGCATCAGTATGACATCACACTGCTGATGATGTGGCGTGACATCACGCCACATCATCGGCTGAGGACTGTGTGATGTCATCATATCTCCATATATGGAGACATAAGTTGCTCATGCCCAAATATGGGCTGGTGAGGTCAGACTTAGTGTGATGCGTAGGTTATCTCCATATATGGAGATTCAACTTCAATGAGTATATAAGACCGGCATTATCTACCGACAGCTGCTATAAGCCAACCCTGGCGATAAGGTCTGAGTCGAAGAAATGCTTCTTTCCTGGCAAGAATTGCCCCTTTATACTGTAGGGCTCGTTTGTGTATTGTATGACATCACACCACATCATCGGCTGAGGACTGTGTGATGTCATCATATCTCCATATATGGAGACATAAGTTGCTCATGCCCAAATATGGGCTGGTGAGGTCAGACTTAGTGTGATGCGTAGGTTATCTCCATATATGGAGATTCAACTTCAATGAGTAACCATGGCAAACTGTCAACTGCCCGTATGTCTTGATAATTGGTAAAACAAACTTTTGGCCTATTTGTGGAGATAAGCGACCAACGGTCACTTATCTCCCGATTAGGGAGTCTTACTGGTGTATATATTGCGCGAGTGGCGTAAATGGTGCGGCACTAGTTACGCGCCGAAGTTTAGGCTACATACAGACAGACAGACAGACACGGACGGAGACCCACACACACGGCCACGTATAGGAGCGTTGTGACCACCGCTCAAAAAACACAGTCGACAAACATTTTTTGTCATAGTTTTAGTCGATGAAATCAACACTGGTAGGAAGACAGGGACAGGACTAGCAGAGGCTGGCTATAACTGCACGTCAGACGCGCGAATGTAAAATGTCAGCGTTTGTGATGCAGTGTTCAGATACGGCGTTTCGCCATGTTGGCTTCGTCAGATGCTACATACACTGTAGCACCTGACTAAACCGATAAGGCAAAACGTGTTGTGCAGGGGGGAAAAAAAGAGAGTTGAGTGAGTCCTGTCCATCATCATTGGAGTGTGTGGTCGCTTCCTGAGAGAAGCAGTGGGAGGTTTCTTTTGATCTTGCGTACCAGCACCTCCACCTCTGCCTGGATGTGCACGAGAGCTACCTGATAAACCCCTTGAGATGTGCCATCTCGTTTTAGAGGAGGCCCAACATAAATACAAGTTACAATCGTTACATGTATACAAAGTAGACAAGACAAAATACATGGACAGAACAAAAACATAAAAAAACACATATGTACAGTATACACACATACACACGCACAACATAAAAACACATATGTACAGTACACACACGCGCACACTCACACGCACACGCACACACGCGCACACACACACACACACACACACACACACACACACACACACACACACACACACACACACACACACAGCTCTGCATATAAGTGCCATTGTATACCTACAAAGAAAGCGTACATTTCAATGGACTATGTTAAGGAGCAGTGTGACATCATTAGCCACAGAGAGCAAAATTTTCCCTCCAGCTTGGCATTTTTCACTGTTAAGATTTCTCAAGGCCCTCCCTAATTAGACCAAAACGAGCACCGGGGCTGGAGCTGATGTCTGTTACAGCTGTTTGTTTTTTGTGTGTGTCACCATGCATACAATGTGTGTGTGTGTCATCACCCCTAATGTCACGCTGATGTATTAATGAGAGAACAAAACATATACATATATATATATCAACCTGATGTACACTCATGTATTGATTTTTTGTGATTTGCGGATATGCCTGTATTTTTACAAATGTCATATTATCTCATGTATGTTGTTGCAGGCTTTTTGCCTGATGATTGTCCTATGGCATGAAACTCTGAGTTGCAAAACCATGTGAAGCTGTTGTGGTCCTTCAATACACTTGTATATATATATATATATATATATATATATATATATATATATATATATACACACACACACACACACACACACACACACACACACACACACACACACACACACACACACACACACACACACACACACACACACACACACACACACACACACACATACATACATACATACATATATATATATATATATATATATATAGAGAGAGAGAGAGAGAGAGAGAGAGAGAACAAACTACATACAACAGTGTTGCAAGCCAAAATAGCCAACCTTCAAGCTTACAATTTAGCCATTTAGCAGACGCTCTTATTCCAGAGCGACTTACAATAAGCAAGGACAGCTCAAGGTAATACATCAAATGCATAGAGATAGTAATCTAAAAATTTAGCTAAACCAAGAACCTATCGTAAATCTAACCAAATAATAGATAACCAAAACAAATCTAAATTGCCCTAAAATCACACAAATCGGTACACACTATGTCTACACGTCCCCCTACAATCAGGAACCAATGCCACTTACAGCCCTCTTTGTGTATACATGTCACCTGACGGTCGCTTATCTCCCGATTAGGGAGTCTTACTGGTAATCTGTACATCGAAGCTATACACACTATAGGATGCCAAGTCAACAATGACCTGGCCTCAGTCTACTGTATATAAAATGCTATCTCTAAATGACATTTTAGCATATGCATAAGCCTGTATGGTCATCGAGGGTAGTAGGCAAGAGCTGCGGTAAGTGCTATGAGCTATTAGGTGGAGTCTGTCTGAAGAGGTGAGTCTTCAAGGTTGTGAGCTTTTAGGTCGGCTATTTTCGACACACAACAGAGCGTACATTAGGCTTAGGACTGCATTTCAGTGGCAAACCAAATACAGCCTGCAGAGATCAAAGGCAGGATGACTCACGTCCGACGTGGGCTCAACTTCGATTTGCAGCAAAGGGTTGCCCTCGTTCCTGTAAGCAACAGAAAACATAAGCAGACTGAGACAGAAATGAAAAAACATTCTCCCGTGTGCATTTGAATGCACTGACTCTCAACCCACACCACAGAGGCAGACGCAGACAAAAATGAACTCACGTCACCCCCTGGCTGCCTTAGTCTCACCTGACCAGCCAGCCAATCTCGCTCCACTCTGAATGGAGGTCTGATTTGAAACAGTGAATAGAATGATGACAGAACCAGGGTCCGTCTGTTCCGACCGGGTGCGAACCAAAATTGTATCAAACAATTTATATCTATCAGCAAAATTGGAAGAGAAATGCAGGTATGTGCACTGCACTGCACAAACACGACATTATATCACAGCTTTTGTCAGCATAATATTACTTCTGCAGTCACCATGTTTGCTTCACTGAGTAGTAGTTCAATGCAAGGTGAAGGTATGCCAATGCCACATGCCAGACGTTCAACGATTCTGTTCCTTCTTCGTAATTTGCTTGATTTTATGTGTGGACGAAATGGGCAAGACCCTCCCATCGCTGTGGAACGGCGCCTGCCCATACTGTCAGCTTCCCTGCTCCATCCTAGCCATTTTTCACTTCAACGTTCTCTCAGAGCTAAGCCTAGGTTACACCTGTTCTTCTCCATGCAACAGCTTCTAAGCTCTCGCAGCTCCCTTTTCACTGGCTTGTCAGCGACCCTCAGAGAAAACGATCCAAAGACTACGGGAGCAGAGGCCAGCGGCAAGGCAGCGCGTGAGATAATATGTGGTACCCGCAGAGCCGAGGGGCCCCGCTGCAGTGCAGGTCCCCTGCTCTGGCCTAATGAGTGGATCCTGCCGGGCACCGGGGCCTGAGAGGGGCCCTCATTAACCAAGAGAAGAGGCCATTAAGGGCTGGGGAATCTGCCATCTGCCACTTTAGGAGCATACAGCGAGTGAGGGGAGGAGGGCCACGTACCATTAATTAAATCAGGAGTGCATGGGGTTTCATAACCGCCACTAATGTATTCACATTCGTCAGAAGGCAGCGACAGAAGAGGTGGAGTGAGAGAGGAGGGGGGGAAACTAAACTGGGAAATCGAGCTGATAGAGAAACATCAGGAGAGGGTGATGAAGGCAGAGAGCAGGAGAGAGGGTTAAATATTCATTTTATTTGTTTGTTTGTTTTTTAATTCCTTGTATTGTGGTGATGGTTAAGGTCTTCTCAGTAAAGGCCATGCAGTAAAATACTCTGTGTTCATTTTAAGGGCAACACAGTACATGCTCCTTCTGACGTTGGAAAGAACTTGGACAGTCAGGACATCTGGGGGGTGCAAGAGTGTCCACAAAAGGTTATCAGAAGTTCTGAATGACGTCAAAGTATAGGTACATCATCCCCCTTTCCGAAAATAAAAATAAAGGTTTGGACATCGGAAGGAGACATTTTTTAACTGTATCCTTTCATTACTGTATTGTTGGCAGAACAGAATAACATGAAACAATGAATATTGAGTTGGTTAAGGCAGAGACCCCTTTAATTTCAGGGATATTTCCAGCCATAATGGGATGTGTAAAACACCCTTCATTCATTGGCACCGTACCCTTGCATCCATCCATCCAGCCTACAGTAAGTTTATATAATTATCCTTACAATAGGTTTGCCTTAATCGCAGACCTTTCCGTGCAGGGCCGGAGTTCTGTTGATATTTAAAAGGAATCAAGTATAGCATCATGTCCTATCGATTGTCCCATCAAAAGATTTCGTGCAAACAGGGTAATTGAAATTGAACATCAACCTACAGTATAGCCGCAGACCACCAAGTCTCCATTCCTCCTCCACGCACTGAGAATCTAATCCAATTAACATCTAGGTCAAAAAGGCATCCTTGTCACTCCTCGTCCTATTCCGCTTGTTTTTCCTTATGTTTGTCATGCAACCACTGGCTTCCTCAAAGAGCGAGAGGAAATCCAGTTGGCATCCCAACTGTAGCGTGAAGCGAAGGCCACGCTAACATTAGACCCTTCCGTATTCGTCATGTGTGCCTTCGCATGTCAAATCGTCACCCACATCTCCGTGCTCCAATAACTTTCAGTCTGCTTCCGACCAGTGATCGCAAAGAGAGAGAATGGTGGGGGTGGTAATGGAGAAAGAGGGCAAAGTATGCAAGGAAAGAGAGAGAGGGGGGGGGGGGTATGATCACTATTTCATTTATTCATATGTAGTTGATAGTGTGGTATTTGCGCAAAGGGGTAGTCCTGTGTTATGTAATGTGGATATGATTCAACTCACCCTGGTTCAGACAGAACGGGGTGAAGGATGACCTGGGGTGCTCTATTAGGAGGGGCCTCAGGAGTCACATCTGGGGAGCCAGACACACACATTAGAAGAGATTCAATACCACAGAACAGGGGTCTTCAACAGGGGGTCCGGGATCCCTCGGGGGTCCTTAGAGTTACTACAACTTGAACCCTCGCATCCCTATTCCGAGGAGAACTTTAGCCAAAAATAGCAGATCTACAAGCTCTGCGAGGCGTTGAGAAATTGTATATCGGCTATTTTCGGCAAAGGTTTGGTGTAGAGGTAATAAAGAGCAGACCAAGTACATAAACATGAAAGGTCAGGTTTACGAAAATACATGAATCCAACATAGACTGATGACAGTGCTGTCAAACAAGTCTATTGAATCTATCTATGAAATCGATGAAAATCTGTATCACACATTTATGCAATATGTAGAGGGGGTCCCTGCTTCATCTCTCTCTCAGCTAAGGGGTCCTTGGCCTTAAAACGTTAAAGACCCCTGCCATAGAAAGATAACAGCATTACAACAATCCAGTTTATTTATTATTTATATATGTCAGGATTTATTTTTTCTTCCTCCAGTCTACAGTGCAAAGGGCTTACAATGACTATATTGATAACAACAAGCAATTGCTTATGAGCATGCCATTACTGTTACTGATATCGATTAATACACCAGGGGCCAGCTAGCATGTCGATAACAAATTGCTGCATGTCTACATAGCTTTTTATTAGAATGGCCAAGACTTGCTCGAGAGTTTACTGGAGAAAGTGCTTCCCACCATATTTACACTTGTCTTTCCAAACCCTGTTTCTGCACGTCTCAATAATCAACCCTCTATTCTGTTTGTGAGGCTGCTAGAGGCTATCTCAGCTGTAATTGTCCGCGTATAGCGAGCACAGACCCTTTTGTAGCGATGGCCGCGGCTAGGG
This sequence comes from Nannobrachium achirus, assembly GCF_963921795.1. Classification (NCBI taxonomy): domain Eukaryota; kingdom Metazoa; phylum Chordata; class Actinopteri; order Myctophiformes; family Myctophidae; genus Nannobrachium; species Nannobrachium achirus. The sequence continues at coordinate 49,421,086 of NC_137832.1, read as the reverse complement.
CCATCATTAGGGGACCCAGATAAAGACAAGCTCACTGTGAAGGTGGGTGTTTGGGTGGCGACAGCTTAAATCAGGCCATGGTAAGGACAGGAGAGACGCTAACATCAGAGAGAACAAGCCTCCTCGTCCCTGGGCGGGCTGCGGTGCATTATGGGTAGATGTAATGACCAATTAGGATCCACTTACCTGGAAAGATGAACTGCTGCTTGTATTTGAAGTAACTGGAGGCTGGGGAGAAAGAGGCACAGTGGAGTTGTGTGATGATGTGATACACTGTATGCAACAGGCTGTTAGCTCAGAGGGGAATGGGTTCAACTTCACATGTGGAGGTTTATGGAGGCGACTCAACTGCAGCGAAGATACTTGTTGTCACTCTGCGGGGATACTAAAAGGAAACTGTTGACACCTTCAAATGACATCCACCATGGAGTCTTTGTTGTGCTACCGCCGATGTCTTCTTTGTGAACGGTGTCCTGATGCAACTTTGAGTCAATGTACTGTAATAACATTGAATCAAAGTGCAGGACAGGATTGTTACCAATTACCCGGAAAATGTCATTTCCAAATTGATCATTCAAAGAAAAGGACAGTAGACGAAAAGTAAAACTATCCAACTCTTTCTGCGTCATGTGTCTAAATAATCAACAACAAAGGTTATTCAGAATGTGCCATAGACAGAAAGAAATCCCCCAAACCTTTCTCTCCAAACTGAATAATAAAATGAATACTTTCAAACCAAATGAGTTTCATTTTCGTTTTTGTTGCAGTCACACAAATGGAAGTGTTTCTCCTGCTAACATACCAAAATAACACCCACTTTCAACATGGAGGAGTAATACCTGATTTGCTATGCCGCCCCGTGTAGGGGTAGAGAAACCGTTATTAAAGCACAAAGGGTTCTCGCAGGGTTCCCAGTTCAATCCGGGCTCCCCCTGAGTTAATGTCGAAGAGTCCTTGAGCAAGACTCTGAACCCCTAATTGCTCCCGGTGAGTAGGTTGGTGCCTTGCATGGTTTCCTCCGCCATCGGTGTATGAATGTGTGTGTGAATGGGTGAATGTAATGCACAATCTATGTAAAGTGCCTTGGATAAAAGCGCTATATAAATGCACCATTTACCATTTATTTTACCATTTATGTTGCGTGCCATGTAACACAGCAAAAATTGCCAATCTGCAAGTTCACAACGCATCACAGCACAGCGTGTTGTGAGCTTGCAGATCACATATTTTCGCTGCATGACAACAATTTGCAACCAAGGATAAATAACTTCAAAGTATTCCCACTGGGATTCAAGGCACACTGACTGTTCTTTCTTCTGGGCATGGTGACATTTTTAGAGGAACTTCCTGCTGTCGGGGTTAATAAATAGTACTGGTAACAATTCTTTATTTATTTTTTTGGTCTCTCATAATAACTAACCTAACAACCGCCACTGTTGATTTAAATCAATGAGTGTTAATACGGACCCTTATGAATAAGTCCATTTTTGGGTCTGCTAGTGGGCAGGGCTCTAAGCATGTTGGTCTGTCCAACACTTTGGTCCCGAATCAAGAGATCTCAAAAACCAACGCCGGGATTGCCATGGAATTTGCTGTGCACCTTCATGCTCTGTAAAGGATGAAACCCACTGATTTTGGTGGTCTTTCTGTTATAGCGCCACCCTTTTTTAACTATCTCAAAATCTACTGTAAAAGGAGAACTTGCTGAGCACAATAATGCCCATTTCAGTGACCCATAACCTCTACTCTAGTGTCATCATCTGACCCAAAGTCGAAGCGACACATATGTAGATCTGCTATTTTCTCTAGTTTGGGTCCCGGGAAAATGTCTAATCTCTCTTTCGGCTCTCGATTCACCCCAAGAAGATAACCATAATGATAAGTATGTTGCAATAACTGATGTGGGCGATAGAGTCCACACCAAAACAATTAGTACAGCCTTAAACTATATCATTTGGATCACTTTCAGAGTGGTTTTATGAACGATGGAAACACTGACAGCCAATCAAAATCCACCATCAACACCTCTCTCTCTCTCTCTCTCTCTCTCTCTCGCTCTCTCTATCAGTATCAACTGGACCTGACCTAACATGGCCCGGCTCATCACATGCTCATGGCGGTCGGTGTCCACCGACATGTCGTCATACCTGTCAAGTTGAACTGCTTCTGTTGCCGTGCCGACTGAGGGGAGGGGTGCAGGGGGGACGGGGGCGTGGCGCTGCTGGGCAGAGGAGGTGCCGGGGAGGACGGGGTGGAGGAGGTGGTGGAGGAGGGGTTACTGCTGGAGTCTGGCTGGTAGGGCATCGGGATGTGGTCCTGTGAGGGGACAAGACACAACAACACACTGCAATCTGGTTCTTAGCCACGTTTGCCACCATGAATCTACTTACATATATAAAACTAAATTACTCAGGCACATTTTAGCCAGCACACACACACACACACACACACACACACACACACACACACACACACACACACACACACACACACACACACACACACACACACACACACACACACACACACACACACACACACACACACACACACACACACACACAAGACGGTGCAGGGCTGGGCCTTGTTTTTAATAGAATAGAGATGGATGCATCCATCCACGGATGGATGGATGGACGGACCTGGGCACTAGAGACATGTGGGCACTTGGAGCGATGGCCACATGGACAACTTTGAAGTAATTTAAATTGATTTTTCAAAATAGAAAAGAAAAAGGCAAAGAGGTTTAGGGATAAGGCGTAAGTTGTAAGACACCAGAGAAAATAGGTCCCGGTCTGAAAGTGGCTGAAACGCTTACCTTGTTGATCTTGTTGGTCTTGGGTAGAGTCTGACTGATGTGCAGGTCGGTGTACCTGAGTGGGTTGTTGATGTCACATGGCACTGATTCGGTACGCACTAGACGCGCTGAGAAGCAGAGCACGAGAGGAATCAAACACACCAACCCTAACAATCCTCTTCTGGGTATGTAGATAGATAGATTTATTATCACAAGGGGGAAAATCAGTCAGTTGCCCAGAGGCAGCAAAGCAGTTTAAGGTTAAAAGGTTACAGAGAAGTATGAAAAGAAGAAAATAAGTACTGTTGTGTACAGTGAAAAAAAGCAAGGCACAAAAAAGAAGAATATATACATATATACATCGAAAAGCAGTCAACGCTCATAAGTGTCACATCACAACACAAATAGTAATACTAAGGTAAAGCACAACTAATCAATGCAGTGCCAAACAAAAAGTGTCCAAACAGAAGGTTAGTCATTGCTACACAAGTATCTCACCATCATGTCAAACACAAGCAATAATACTCAATACTACCAACACAACCCAATAGTCCAGAGCCAAACAAAAAGTGTCCATTGGTCAGTGCAAAAAAAAAAAACCCTAACCCTAACGCCACATGAACCTAGAGAGGTCAGAGTCAGTACAAATATTGACAGTATCAGTCATAGTAGGCGAACATTCCGGAAAAAAACAGATGAACATTTGGCGAAAATAAGTGATCTACAAGCTCACAAACATGTCACATTGTGACACATTGAGAGCTCGCAGTCTCGCGGATCAGCTATCCTACTAATAAAGGAGCAAACTCACGCTCTAATGCTCTAACGCTCTAACGCTCTAACGCTCACGCTTATCTACGTTTATCTATTCACTCGCTTCAGCAACTGATCCCAAAGTTCACATGGTATTGGCCATTAGCATTATACCAACGGTGACGGAGCCCGAATTTCATTTCTCCCAAATTAAAGCTGTTTATTAGCGTTTTCTTAACCACTTCTGTTGAACTCTGCTGTCTGTTGCCAGGGTTACGGTCCGTTCCTCCAGGCCATGGGATCTGTAGCCCCCCACACACACACACCCCTTTCTCTCACAGTTAGGAATGTTTCTCTCTCTCTCTCTCTCTCTCTCTCTCTCTCTCTCTCTCTCTCTCTCTCTCTCTCTCTCTCTCTCTCTCTCTCTCTCTCTCTCTCTCTCTCTCTCTCTCACACACACACTTTCACCGGGTGCGTTTGACATATTTTGGAGCACATATCTTCGAACGGGTAAGGTCTATTTCTGCTATTTTACAAACAACATACAAGTACAGTATATGCGGTATAGGGTTTAAGTCTGTGATTCTAGGGTAGGGTACGGGGACCCCAAGGGGTCCTTGAGGAGGTTCCAGGGGGTCCCCAGCTAAAATGATGGATAGTTGATAGTAAGTGACTCTTACTGGTCTCTTACCAGATGGACCCATAAGGGTTGTATTGAACAGAACAGAACAGAACAGAACAGAACAGAACAGAACAGTCCCTTGGAATGTTTTTGTCACTGTATATGTACAGTATACACATACATGAAATGAGTCCTCTGCATTACCATTTACCCATCCTATAACAACTATGGTGGTACAAAACACTGATGCTGATGCTGACCTTCAAAGCAGCCAAAGGTATGGCTCCTCCATACCTCAATAACCCCAGGGCAAAAATCCACTCGTCCGAGACAGTTTGCCCTCCTGGCCCACAAGTTGTGGAATAAACTCCCTGTCGCACTTAGAACAACGGACTCACTCGCTAGCTTTCGCCGTGGACTGAAGACTCAACTTTTCAATGACCATACATGAAGCTAGTTAGCATTTGTTTTTAGGTTTTTTAGAAAGCTTTTTGTTTTTCTTTACGGATTATATTGTTTTTTTCTAGATAGATATTCATTTGCATTTGTTATATTGCTGTTAATGTACTGACATATTATCTTGTTCATTATTGAGATGTTTTATCTGCTTATTGTAAGTCGCTTTGGATTAAAAGCGTCTGCTAAATGCCTAAACTGTAAACTGTAAACTGTAATGGTGAGCAGCTTAGGGGTACTCAGTTATAGGGTTACTCAGGGACACACATCAACATTGCTGGCCTGGCCTGGATTCGTACCGGGGACAACCAGGGGCTCTGGCTTCCCAGGCAGGCTCAGCTACAACTGTTATATGAAATAAAAAGCATGTGAAAACCCCTGGTTTAAGTGCTTAAAAATTGAGAGGAACAAAGAAGCCTGCGGGCGACAGAACTCAGAGCAAATGCACACTTAATGCCTTCAGGCGCAATTAGAGGAAAGTCTTTATCAGTCCCAGCTGTGCTAATGTGAGAAAATGGAACAAACTGTTTTGAATGCCATCCATTTGTTATCGCACGGAGACACTTTGCGAGGGAAGATACGTTTTTGTTTTTTTGGGAGGGGTGAGTTGTCGCAAAGAACATGTCGCTTTCTTTAACAAAGAAGGTAGAAAGTTTTAATTAGAGTTCTTTACCTTGAGTTATTCCTTGGTGATCTTATTTGGAAGAATGAGGGGGGGTGGGGTTGGGGGCGGGGTAGGGAAAGGACAAAAGCAAGTCTTAATTTGGATGGCAGATAATGGGAATACTTTCAGAGCTTACTACATTAGTAAGAACAATACAAGGGGGAAAAAGTCATGTTCATTATTAAGCAGTTAACATTTACAACGTTAAGGCACACAATTTTGTTGACGTTGCTGCTCCATTAGAGGCCATGGAGCTAAAGGCTAATTTATACACTGTGCAGCGGCTGTGTCATATGAGGTAAAATAACACTGAATTTTCAGCTTAAAGATGCAGTGCCATGATTTGTTACCCCCCCCAAAACATGATCATCAGGATTATACTAGGAGGATTATACTAGGAGGAAGATTTTTTCCAAAAAAGTCTACAGAAAGTGTTAAAATTATGTTTTTATGTGGCCACACCCACCAGTTCATTAAGTATGTCTGGTTGTCAGGTGGGTGGTGACCCAGCTGAAGTTAGCCACACCCACAGTGTTGGGTGTATGGTAAAGGGGGAGGGGCTGAGTTTATGATGTCATTAACTCAGTGTTTTTCGATCGGGCCTTTTGACTCAGAGGCTTTCAGCTTTCAGGAAGTAACCAAAAATACACAGGGAAGACAAATTTGCACATTATAGCCACAGCTGGGGATCTATTAGAGTAATGTTAACTCCAAAACAGAAGAAGTACAAAACTATGGCACCAACTCTTTAAAAGAGACCGCCACAGGTCACAGCAGTGGTGGAAAAAGTACTCAAATTCTTTACTTACATAAAAGTATCAATACTGCAATGTAGAAATACTCTGTTCAAAATCTACTTAAATAAAAGTACAAAAGTATTGGAATCAAAATGTACTTAAAGTACCAAAAGTAGAATGTACTATGTTGTAGAATGTCCCATTTAACCAAATTTCCCAGTTTACAAATGTATAAAAATCTTTTGAAAATGGCAGATTTACAAGCTCAGAGTCACTATGTGTCGCATTGCCTATGGCCAAACTCCTGATTAAGCCTCAATGTCAGTCCTTTGTCCATCAGTCGACATTGAGGCTTAATCAGGAGTTTGGCCATAGGTAGGCTTAGCGGTGGACACTGCTCTTGTCTATATTATCAGCGGTGGACACTGCTCTTGTCTATATTATCCTTATGTATGTAAACCTGTCTTGTTTTTGTTCCCTGTGTCAAATGTTTATATATGTTTCGCATACATGGCTGCTGTGTCGCAAGACAAATTTCAGTGTGAACTGACAATAAAGTACTATATCTTATCATATTATATCATATCATATCATTGTGAGCTTGTAGCTGAAATGGATTACCTTTGAGGGAGTCTCGGCCTCCTCGCTGAATGATCAGTAAATGACAAGGCGGGGCTTCTTTGGTGCATTTGTTGTGGCACTTCAGCCTGAACACATGAAAAGTAGAGTTACTTGATGAGATAACCATTTTACATCCTTCATTTGCAATTAAGTGATGAACTGCTCAGTTAACGTTAAAGCGCCATTCCCAACGGGCACCTCAAAGATAACTATAATGATATGTGGCATCTTTATCTTTATCATGCCCCTGTGGGATGACACTTAAAGGGATGTTTCCCTTTTTAACAAACTTTTGAAACAAATTTTATCGTCTTATCGGGCTTTTGTCACCACCCTGGACAGATTTTAAGTTGCTTGATTCAATATTTAGATATTTGATATTCATTTTATCAGACACGCCCCCAGCCCTTCCTATACAAACCCATTGTAACTTCGAACTCCATTTTAACTCCCCAAACTGTGGAATAAACTCCCTGTCGCACTTAGAACTACAGACTCACTCCCTAGGTTCCGCCGTGGACTGAAGACTCACCTCTTCAAGTTCCACCTAAACCCATAGCACTAAAACTCCTCTTCCCTCGATGACCACACATGAAGCTTTTTTTTAGGTTTTTAGAAGTTTTTAAAAGATTAGGTGTGTGGTCTACCTATGTTATTGTTTTTTCTATATTGATATTCCTATGCATTTGTTGTATTGTTGTTGATGTACTGACATATTATCTTGCTTATTCTATTGATGGATTACCTGCTTATTCTATTGATGGATTACCTGCTTATTGTAAGCGCTTTGGATTCAAAGTGTCTGCTAAATGCCTAAACGGTAAACTGTAAACTGTAACTATGAAAACTTCATTGAAAACACCTGTTCCTTTTTCTGGTGACTCATACTACCCTCCCAATATGTGAGCTTTTTTTTTTTTTCGAAAACCTTTTTCATTTATTTCACATATTAGGAGGGTGTCAGGAGTCACCAGAAAAATGTAACGTGTGTTTTCAATGAAACTATCATGGTTAAAATAAAGTTACAATGGGTTTGTATAGGAAGGGGGCGTGTCTGATAAAATTAATGTTAAATATCTAAATACTGAATCAAGCAACTTAAAATCTGTCCTGAGTAGACCTCTAGACCTAGTGCACATATATTACCTTTAAGCACATTTTAAACCTGAGGCTTCTCTTTGTCTATTTAAATCGTTTTGAGAATTTCCTTTTGATATTTGTCTCAAAGTGACTAAAAAGGTTTGCTGCTATTTGTTTCAAACGGTTTTATACCCTGTATACACAACAATGCAACGTGACATAGCTGTGTTTAGAAAATGCTGTACCCTTCCAACTAGCTGTTTTCATTATATTTTGACACTTGCTTTGGCATTGTAAACGTACAGTATGTTTTCTCATGCCAATAAAGCTCCTTTGAATAAAAATAAAATAAAAAAAAGGATAATGGAGCTCCCAAGATGTGGAGGTACAGTATAGAGGGTATGCGCGTGACATCACTGTTGCTGGAAGCTATGTGGGAACGCCTACTGAGTGGCAAAAAACTATTGACAGCCCATACATCCAAACAGAAAAGTCCTTTCTGATTGTATTAAACAAAGTTAACTCACCAACATTGTGGCTGTACTGAAAGCTTCAATTATCCTCTTTCTATCTGCAAAGTTTTTGTTTAATAAAAATCCACCATAGGCATGTTATGAGCTACTTTCTGTCAAGAAATTCTGTGCAGGTTTACATTTTTTCCAAGTGTCGGAGTTTGCAAGCACTTGTTTTCAACAACACAACATCCTGCTGCCTCCTGCGTTATGTGCAATTTAGAAACAGGTGGTATGTGGGGCCGTTGAGTGCAACGAGCACTTCCAAAGTCCAATGCTCCATGCTGCTCAATGTTTTGCCACTCAGTCTAGATTAGGAGGGCGGGTCCCAGTGGACGTGCTATAGCACATACTTCCTCCTAGAATAATACAGCTTTGCCTTATGCCAAAATGTGACATGCAGTAATTTACACAGCTGTAAATCACGGTGGCACAGCCACTGATTTTCATCTCGGGCACCTTACAGCTGTCAGGAATGTCCAACACAGAAAAAATGTTAACAATCACAATTACAGGTCATTCATCGTGTGAGCTTCTCACACAATTATAGTGAGGCGTGCTTTTAACGCTGTGCTGAGCTGAACCTACTTGCAGTTTTTACATTTGAGTCCAAACAGCATTCCCTTTCCGCATACTATGCACGTCTGGGACATCCAGTACTTGGTGGAAAACCTGTGAGAAAGGAGACAACGCACAACATCTTCTCATTTTGATATCACTCGTCGTGCCAGTGATCCGTCAAGAGAATAGTCATAAGTGATTTCTTAAAGAGAACACGAAGACACTACCGTTGTCTTCACCTCATTCATGATGATGGATTTTGACATAAGAAGCCTTCAATGTCACCATGTAGGCCTATTATATCCTTTCCGATATACAATGATAATCTCATGATATCTTTTATTTTCCTTACATTTTCCTAGGTCTTTCCTCATCCATGACCTACGTATTTCTCTAAAGTCCACTACACTAGAACTAGCATATAAATAAAGAAATAAGACAACAATGTAAAAGAAAAATAAATATCACCAGGGACGTGCAGAGAATGTTATAGAGGCAGGGGCTGACATTTCTAAAGTGGCCTTTTGATGGAAATATAGCAGAGCTAAGCTTGGAGGTCAGCTATTTTCGGCACTTGATACCACACTAAGCTAAGCATTATCAAGTGAATACTGAGAGTTTGGACAAGGCAATTTGTGTTTCTTTCACCATAGTAAAAATAGCATTGATGGTCTGGAGAGGGTACTTTTTACAGAGGGATAAAAGGGCAGGGGCTCAAGCCCCCTTTGATGTCTATTTGTGCACGTGCCTGCATATCACGGTTCTAGCTGCATTGCTTCGCTTCAATATCATCCTTTGATTCTCTCAAAGAAGCTGACAAAAAAAAAAAAGAGTGTGGCATCCCAATCTCCCTCAGCTGCTGACCTATGGAACCCAACTTTTTTCTTTTATTTATTTTAGTTTTTTCTCTCCATTCAATATCCCCGTGCCAGTGTAAGCGTTGTGTCTTTTCCTTCTTCACCGCCGAGCCCCGGGACAGAGGCCACGCAGCGACGTCAATACACTAAAGACACAATCAGTCAGAGAGATGGGAGCTGTCATCTACGCAAAACAATCCCCTACGTTGGGACCTCTGGCTCTGTGGAGTGACTGAGAGGTTGGAGTGGTTGTGATTATTAGGCCTATTTACCGACACAGCGCCTGGATACCGGCAGCTGGGCTGGGTGGCTAATGGCAGGTGAGTAATGTGGTCTGACAGAATCCAAATCTCTTTAACCACGTGAACCCTACGGCCCAGATTCTTCTCGGCTGAACATTCGAGCAAAAATACAAGCTCTTGGAGCTTGTGAATCTGCTGTTTTCAGAGGAGAGATTTGGTGTAGAGGGAAAAGAAGAAGCAGACTGAGCCATGGGAGACCACTATGAAGTATAGTGGGGTTTAACAACTTGTAGAGAAAAAGACTGCAACAGAGCAGAAAGCCCACAAAACTCCCAAATTAAATAAAGTCTTTACGGTGCATGGCTCAATAATAACATAACAGACAAGGGAGAAGTCGCCAGCACACAAGGAAATCCTTTTCACATGGTTTATTTACCTCTCTGGACAGAGAACAACGTACGTGGTAAAGAGGTAACTTAACAACTTAAATCCTATAGACTTCATTGTACGTTAATAGCTAAAATTGCCAAGCTTACAACGCATCGCAGCTTTGAAAAAGTTTGAACAATTTTTGTTCCATCTTAATCATTTTAATTGAATTTGAATTAAAATATTTGTTATAATTATTTATAATGGTCCGCCCCCCCCCACACACACACACTTAGTTCCTACTGTACTTATCTGTCAAATGTGTCAATCGACAGAGCATACATTAGGCATGATGATGCATTAGAAGCGCATGTGTGCAGGGCAGCACTAACTCTCAGCAGACGGATGCTGGTATTTGAAGCCGAAACAGGCAGAGGAAGTGCTGGGGAGTTATGCATTTAATTGCCCTGACATTCGGCAGTGCCAGGAATCGTGCATATCAGGGTTATTATAATTAGTTAGCCAATACTTATATAACTAGTAAGACGCCTCAGGGCGACATGCGACCTTGTCCCAATTCTTGGCCATCTGGCCAGTGATGTATATCGGACCAGTTACCCATATATGGAGACCCCTGCATTCCATAATGCTCGTTATCATCGCGGGTAGATAGCTATTTCAACCAATCAGATTGTTTCGTCGGAACTACCTGTTGTATAATATATCTTATCTTCCGATATTTTTTGCTGTAAAAGTTTTAGACCCTATTGTCAAAATATGTCACAATATGTCACATTGCGACACAAACTCATGATGAAACAACTAATGAAAGCTGTTGTTGCCTACCTGTGTTTTATTGAGTTTCCTAGATCTCTTCTCGGAATCTGTGGAGACCAGCGAGGCACTGAGAGAGTGTCTACAGGAGAAAAAAGACAGATGGAACGATGAAGCAATGGGTGAAATGATGTACAGTAGTTATAATTATTAAATCCTGCTGAATACTGGAAGAAAGAATCTCAGCTAAACAGTTGAAACATTCATTTCATACCATGTGGCATTTCAGTTTATAGCAAAAGGTCTGTTGTCACTTTGGCCTTGATCAACAGTCGATTACATACAATAGGTTGACTAATTGCAAGCATAGTTGTCCAAGAAGTCGCTGTAAATAAGAAGCTAAAAGTAACTTAGCATAGATAGACAGACAGACAGACAGACAGACAGACAGATAGACATAACACTCAAAAACAAGATTTCCATTATCAACAAAGAACCCTGCACAATTCAGACCTCTGCTTTTCCCATTCCATTTGGATAATAACCGGCCTACGTATACTGAAAAGAAGCTGTCCTTCAGAACATATCAAGGTCAGTCGTGACAGCCGACATTATTAAGTATTATATTTTCCGGAGGTGTTTGTGTGTTGTTTAGACATCGAGTCGATCGAGTACGGCTCTAGTTTTGTTGCCGCTGCTGGGATTTCATTGTGAGGGAGTCTCACTTCAAAAGGTTTTCACAACAAAAAAAAGCCTTCGCCTGGTCCATTAGCGCCAGCGCTGATAGGAGCTGTGGCAGCGCACCAATACATTATGCAGCCACTTCTCAATGCAAGGTGGGCTAACAGCCAGCCTACACACGCACCGCACTGCCCTGTGGAGCCGGCTGGATGCCGGGAAGGTGCGTTGCAATGATAAGCAGTGGCAGAAGAAGTACCGTACTCTGAGTTATTACGTACTATGTAAAAGTACAGTAGCAATATACCACAATGCAGAAATACTCTGTTATAATAGTAAATGTACAAAAGTACTGGCACCAAAATATACTCATAGTACCAAAAGTACTCATTATTCAGGTCCATTTCACTTTTTATTTTTTTTTCAAACATTTTCAAAATGTTTCAAAAGATAGACGATTTGCAGTTATCTTTGAGCTTGTAGATTGAATATTTTTGAATAGCTGAAGTCTAAGTGAAAAAGGACCTCCGCACACCCAGTCAGTTGGAAAGCAGGTGCGTAGGTGAGTGAGTGAGATCGATTGAATATAGCTGAACTATAAAATAGGGCTTATGTAAATGTATGCTTTGCCATGATAATCTAAATCTGCAAAGTAACTAAAGCTGTCAAATAATTGTAATGGAGTAAAAAAAAAAGTACAATATTTGCCTCTGAGTTGTAGTTGAGTGGAAGTAATCAAAAAAATGTAAATGTATAATGTACTGCTCCACTCAGCTGCAAACACAGATGTGTTGAAATATCCTGATGAGATCAAAGGTCAAACACATACAGTGTAACTGAGCATCATGGGTGCCATGTTGGCTTGTGGTGGACATTTTGATCAAAATAGTGGACAATAATATTATCAGAAACACAAAGAGATAGCCCTGATTGACTGTAACAGGTCTGTAACTCTGAGTGTACAAATGGAACCAAATGGATCCGTCCTTGCAAATAAAGCATTTGAGAACCGCTAGTGCTAGTGGGCTCATAATGTATCAGTGTCATACATATTCTTAAGAGAACCCGGAGACTTGACATTCAGTAATTGGGTCTTATGATCAAAATAAGAACCATTTAAATGGTGTGTAAAAAAGAAAATCTAAAATTTGCCACGGACAAGACCAAGGGTGCGCTCACTCAACGCACTGGTGTGCCATGTTGTCGTTCGTTTATTCGGTACATTCAAAATGCACTATTTGCAGCTTGATAGGTCCTTTGGGCTTTATTGTTACACACGCAATCACACAACAATGTGTAAACTAACAGCAGGTAGGCCAATGTTATGAATTAAATTACCTTTCAATAGCAACGTTACGTAATTAGCAACTGCCGCTTTTCAGAAGGTTTTGCTTCAGAGTTCAGACCGAAAAAGCACATACCGGTAGCTGCCCCGGCCCTTAACTGGTCGTTCGTAAATAAGCCACATCGAGTGCACTCTACAACGTCACCGCCCACTGCACTCTAACTAAACTGAACACACACCCGGTGCGCATTTCCGAACGCACCCCAAGTCTTTGTCACGAACACATTAACACATTTTGTCTGTGATGTGTATGCTGAACATGCATACATTACTACCTTGTCCTTGAGTGACTGGTTCAAACATTCTGCTCATGTGGGGTTGCAAAGAGCAGATTGGCCTCTAGGGGCGCTGCTGGATACTAACCTCTTTTCCTTCCCTTTAAAGGGATAGTTCACCCCCAAAATGTCTTTCTTTCTATCCATTACTCACCCCATGGAGACTTGAATTCATGGATATTCTTTTTTGTTTTTGTCGCATTCCTAAGCCAATAATTTGAGGAGACTCTTTGTTTCTCCATAAAGTAACAAAGCAGGCTCTTTAAGCACTGCTGTTCATACATTTTTGTCTTAGGAATGCGACAAAAACCACAGGGAGAGTAATCAATGAAAAAAAGTAATTTATGGGTGAACTATCCCTTTAAACACTTAAGACCTATTACAACATTTAAGAAAATAGCTTTTCTACCCGCTTATCAAATGTTATTTATTTATTGGGTATACATTTTCATCTGTAATGACATGCCCAAAATCGGGACGGCAGGCTGACAGTGGGTCAATCATCAACTATAGGTCTTCTTGTCTTATAATAATCAGCTGTTCACTTTCTTTCTGCATCAAACTGTTGTGGATGTACGTATACAGTAGGCCTATCACCTACCTTTTTTTATTACATTTTATGTTCAATCATAAATATTCAATCACTGGTTTGCAGGCAAGGCACCACAAGGGAGGCTATTATTTGAAAGCACAAAGACAGCTACTTGTTCATTATTTTCTTCACCAACCCATGATTGCTTGCATTTCATTGTGTTGCTTGTCAGTGGGCCAAACTTTGTTCTAGGCAAGCCAGAGAAAAGCTTTGTATGATTCCTCAGGCTTATAGGCTGACGGGCAGAGTCACTTTTTCCATTTCTTTAGGGATTGCAATTAGACAACAGTTATCAGGTCCACAACAGGCCTACATTACAGCCTACAACTTTGCAATTCTCAACTTTAAAATTGTCAAACTACTTTGAATCCACACAGTAGTAGCAATTTAGAGCGACAGTTTAGAGCAACAAATAAAAACAGCAGCTTCTGTAAAAACAAAAAAGAAAGAAAACACTGCAACGCCACAGGTACCTCACGCCAGTACCCAAACAGGGCCCTTATTCTTGTTTGTTTTCAGTTTTCTTTTGTTTCTGCAGTATATGCCATTTCTGCTTCATTGGATAGGAACAGATGGGGGATTACTGTATGTGGATTTATGCAAACTAGTTTAGCAACCAAGACCCTAACCCTTTCATTTACAATTCCTGAATACAATTGACATTCTTTAGCTTACACTGACATTGCTTTTCCTCTGTCAACACACCAAATTCTTGGTGGCCAGGCATCAAATCTTTTTCTTTCTTTCTTTTTTGTTGATGCCTTTTACCCAGTTTTCTCTCCAATTTAGTTGGTATGCCAATTGGTTCCTTCCCACACACACATCTCTTGTAACTGCTGTTGTATCCAACTGACTCACCAACCAGTGAGGAGCCCCCACCGGGAGGACATACTTCGTCCTACTCCTCCAGCCCAACACTCCCTGCTGACAGGTGCCACCCCTAACCCGTAGGATTATGTGCAGTGACTATTATCAACCTGTCAATTGTGTTCGTGTACACACTTGACAAAGCTGGATGCACCACGGTGGTTCGTACCCACAACCTCCGCAGTGGTGGGCAGGCACTTTACCGTTTACCGTTGTGCCACCAGCGTGTGATATCTTTTTCTGGCCTATAGCAAACATATATTGTAGCACAGGGACCTGCAACAACTAACATCTTATGAAAAATTAAGACAGGTCATGGAAATATACATTTTTCACGTTGTGTCACATCAGCGCAAGATCACACACGCACTGTTCTAGTACGCACACGCACGCACACGGACGCACACACGCACACACTCCTCTCTCTTTCACCCTTTTCCCCAGCAGTCAATTATCCTGCCAAATGAGTATCCTGACACTTTCACTGCATTTTGGAATATTATCATAAGATAGACTGGGCAGTAAATGTTCAGTTTTCTTTGCCTGTCCACGCACGGACGATAGAGAAATACAAATTCCACATAGACACTTGAGAAGCCACCTATAAGTCACTCTACGTAAAAAGTGAATAATTGAGAACTTGGATATGTACTTTTTCAGAAGCGCCATGTTGCTTGTCAGTAGGACACAGAAATTGATGTGAAGGGACATGGCATGTGACATTTAGTGTGTGTGCGTGCGCGTGTGTGGGTGTGTGCGTGCGTGCGTGTGTGTATAAACTATAGGCTATAGGTGTGAGGGGAATAGCCATTCCTCTTTCCTCAACAATGTGTGTGCAGTATGTCAATGCCTCACATATGGCAGAATGGTCCAGGGTGTAACTGTGGTGTCGTCACATGAAAGGAGAGAGTGCCTCGGTGCCAACCTGGCCTTGAGGAGGAAGGGGACTTCAACAACAGACAACAATTGCCAAGCGAATGAACGAACGGGTCCCAGGTTCAAGGGCAAGTTTTCTTGCATTCGTTCCAGTGCTCTAAACATATCTTGTCTATTACTGTGGAAGAATGATTATTGAAGCATGGTGTTTTTGAGAAGCAACAAAGACGTTTAGAAGACTGACCTTTACATTAGCAAGGTGACATTTGTATCCATGAGTTCTTACCCTTTAGTAAACAAATAATTCATATATAAATACTGTAGATGAATGTCCTTGAGCAAGACACTGAATCCCTATATGCTCCCGATGTGCAGGTTGGCGCCTTATATGGTTTCCTCCACTATCGGTGTATGAATGTGTGTGTGTGTGTAATGCACAAGCTACTGTATGTAGAGCGCTTTGGAATAAAGTGCATGATATTTAAATGCACAATTATACGCTTGTTCCTGTTTGAGTGGAGCTCAAAACAGCTTCCAACTGATGGATCCCCGGGTCACATACAAAAGCAGTCAATGGATGATGACGAACCCCGTCATACACACACTCATACACAAACACACACAGCCCCCTCTGTGCTGTGGCTGTATTCCGTTGTTGTCGGGCAAAACCTTGTATCTCCATGTTTCTGTGTCTGTGGGTACTGAAAAAGGATCTACAAGCTCACAACGCGTTGCATTGCAGCACGTTGTGAGCTTGTACTGTAGATCTGCATTTTTTGCTTCTTTCGAACAACTTTGAGACTGAATAAAGTGATTAAAAGTGTGCCTGTGGGTGTTATACCTATTGAACCAATAAAAAGTATTAAGATAAATAATAACTAATTGGATCCATTGGAACACAAGTTCTTTCTCCCTTCTGTTTGCTGAAACAGAACACCTTTGGACATACAAGGTTGCCAATGGACGCCGATAGTTTTGCGATACCGTGTTATGTAGACGTGCCATTTTCCACCAGGTCCTCGTGCAAAATAAATGCCGTCAATGGACGACAACAACAGCCCCCATCAGTTCTGTGGACGCATTTTCCTTGTTCCTGAACACTCCTAACCCCCTCTCCGATGCATCTCTCTGGGGACCAGAGCGTCTGCCCTGCCACACTCCAATGCAGCGCTCAATTACACTCAATCAGCCTGATAACTCAATAGTGAGGGGGAACTGACATCATCCGCCTCTCGTCGGCAGGCCTGCTCGGCGACTGGCAGATGACTGCGCCTGTCAGCGCCCAGGTCCCGGCTCTTCATTAACCTATGATCAGTGGTGGGAAGTAACCCAGTATACCAGGGGTGGGCAACTTTGATGATGGCGAGGGCAACTACTGTATATTTCCACCTTCACTCCAGAGGGCCACATTGCATATTGCTACGTCCTACTTTGTCATACTAGTATCTCATACAAAAGAAGCAAAATTAGCCGATCTACAAAACGCATTACATTTATGAACTTAAATACAAATACATTGGACATAAAAAATTACATTTTAATACCAGTAAGTAAGACTCCCTAATCGGGAGATAAGCGACCGTCAGGTCGCAGCGTGATTTGTAAAAAGCGGCCTGAAGTGTTTGAAAAAGGCGGCCTGATGGTGGCGCTATATGGGAGAGATTCATGTTGATGAGATGAGTGTAGACATACTGTGTACCGATTTGCGTGATTTTAGGGCATAATCTGTAGGAGCAGTTTCCAAAAATGTGTTTGAAAAAATCGGCCTGATGGTGGCGCTATATGGGACAGATCCATGTTGATGACATGAGTGTAGACATACTGTGTAGCGAGTTGCGTGATTTTGTTGTCATTGCTGTTGCTGTTCGAGCTGCTATATGCTGCAGGTTGACCTTTTGGAAATGGCAAAGTAATGATACGCATATTTGTGGGAAAGGCACTCGGCAAGCTGCATGTGCCATGCACGCGTATACGCACGCAGAGGCATAAATACCTAAAAGTTGCGAAAACACGTTGTCCTAGACACAGCATGTATGTAATGTGTGTACGTGTGTGTGTGTGTGTGTGTGTGTGTGTGTGTGTGTGTGTGTGTGTGTGTGTGTGTGTGTGTGTGTGTGCGCATGCGTGCGTGTGTGTGTAGTTCTACACTTTAGAAACAAGCCCCAAAGAATTTAATAAAACACAACCTGTAAACAACAATATACAAGCAACTTTACAGATGAAAAGCCCAGAGTGGCTTATAATAACAAGCAGACATGGCAACAGTGCGGGTTGAGTCCCCGGCGCCAGACAGCAGTGTTCTCCTCCATCTTGTGTGACTGTCTGTCCCCTGCCTAATGACCACCCAGCCTCCATTCACTTCCTACATGACACACAGCAGGCCAAGGATGTGCGTGTGCATGTGTGCGCACGTGCCTGTGTATGCACACACGCGTGTGCGTGTTTGCGCGCGGGGTGTGTGTGTGTGTGTGTTAATGCTGGCACAAGAGAGTATGTCTGTCTCTACAAGCCTACATAATTAAAAGTGGATCTGAGCGTTTGACTGAGTGACAAAACGTCATTGAATCATAGTATGGTCATCAAAAGTGCAAAATATTAGGTGTCGATCATTTGAGAATCCTTGAATTATCGATCTGTGTTTTGTCTAAATGTTTTTTAAAAAGTAAAAAGAAAAAAAACTGCTTCTCGATTATTAGATTAATCGAAAAAGTAGGATAATCGATAGTCGCAGCTCAAAAAATATGGTGAGTTCAATTAACTGAGTACAAGTGAGCACAATGCTGGAACCTATTACAGTGCAGGCTCACTCACAAACTCACTATATGTCACATTATGACACACAATTTTCGCCTATTATGACAAGCCCAAAACAACTCATTCACTGCCAGAGTAAATACATAAATAATCCAGCTCCTGCCAGGAAAATCAGCGTTTTCCTTAACACATGGGCTGCTCAGGTTTATAACATTTCTAGCTGTTGCTGCTGCCGCCGTTCACTCACGCTTTATTTTGAAGAGCCTCGGAAGCTTCGTGCGTGTGCACGTGGGTGTCCACTGACGATTGAGGAAGATAATCCCTTTGTTTACAAAAGCTCGCGAAACTAAAATCCAAACGGGAGCCCGACCATCGCGTTATAGTGTCACCGTGAAAACAATCAGATCTCTGCTTCCCTGGCGTTCTTTTCACCTCATTCAGAGATAAAGCCCTTTTTATGTTTCAGAGTAGAATGGAAATCAATGTAACCAGCCTCCGCCATTTTCTCCCTCCCTCTATCTCTCTCTCTCTCTCTCTCTCTCTCTGCTACGGGGTGACGTATGGACTCGGGTCATTCAGAGGGCAGGCAGCAGCACGTACAGTTAACCCTTCGTTGTCTCGTTCAGGGACGAGTTTGGCGTGGTGACACCTAGTGGCCTTAACTCGTTACTGAACGAGTTTGGCTTCCCAAGCGTTAAAGTCCAGGGGAGTTTTTTCAGCAAAAAAACCCAGGGAACCCCCTAGTTAAATTGTTGATTAGGCAGTTGACCGGCAGGGACTGTGTTAATATATCTGACCAAAAATGTTCACAGTTCTTTCAAGATTTCTTTTTGAGAGCCGTGAGCAGTTATTAAGGACGATCAGTGCAGGAAACAACAAGCCAGCAGCATCTCGTTGACAGCCCAGCGGTAACAGCACAGCCTGGCCTCCCACAGTCAGTCCAGTCAGCCGACAGCCGGTCTCACACCTCCAGTCTCCTCCTCTCCCCCTGTGTCCTCCTCCCTGTCTCCCTGACTTATATAGACGGACGGCCAAAAAAAAGGGATCTCAAAGACCTCATATACTGTACTGTCCCTTAGCACCAGTGGTTCCCAAACATTTTCGTGTCAAGGACAGCCAAATGTACACCCTATTCCTGTATCAGAAATCTGCCCTCAAATGGAGTAGTTCATCCCCAAAAATGACATTTTCGATCAATTACACAACCCACATGAAGCCTTGAATTCGTGGATTTTGTAATTACTTGCGCCAGCAGAGCGCGCAAGTACTGGGTTCGGCTGTGTATGTAGGTAGGTATGTAGGTATATAGGTACTGTAGGTAGGTAGGTAGATGTGTGTGTTTAAGCCTGTAGCCCAATCAGGGACCAGCATTTCTGACAACGTCATCATTAAGAGCCAATGAGGGACCAGCATTCCTGGTGATCATCGCCAGTGGTGATGCCAGTGTTGAGCACCTCATGGCGCGCTCTGCTGGCGCACAAGTAAGCCATACTGTACATCGCCTACTAGTGCACAAGTCGCAAGTTGGCACCTCGACAGAGTGCAGTTCTAGTTATCATTATTATTATTATTATT